>NC_142937.1:44671422-44688922 GCF_046866305.1 Octopus bimaculoides | reverse complement strand
CGTTTCTGGTCGACATCACCTTGTTTGCTACGAGCCACATACTTGCCATGCAGAGGTTTCTGTTCCCATCTGCTAGCTAATTTTTCATGTGCTTTTGTCTTTGCAATTCATTTTATTTTCTTTGCAGCAGCAGTTGGCTCATTTCCTTCAACCTGATCAAGCTGGTGGGTATCTGAGAGTTCGGTAGCGAATTTTTTGCTCTCTTTCAGAATAGAGTGAAGTTTTTTCGGTCTTTCATGTTTTTCAACAAGTTTCAGCATCCAATCGTTGGTTGTTTCAAGGTATTTGGCGAGTCCGATTGTGGTGGTTATTATTATTATCATTATTATTATTATTATTATTATTATTATTATTATTATTATTATTATTATTGAGTGAGAGAGCAGCGCGTGCCATCAAAGTAACACTGGTGTAAAATATACGAAGCCCAGTATACCCATAATGACGACCCATCTGACAAGGGCACGACAGGTACGTCAAGATAAACAGCGAATGACCTTGCAGGTGGGGCTCAGTCAGAATTTTCTTCAGATCGAGTAGTCCATCCAGCTCAAAAGGTCCTTGAAAAAGTTTTGTTTAAGAATGCTGAACAAAACCCCTGTTTCCAGAGCCCCAAAGAATTCCTCTCAACACATGGCTATGATGCTCCCTCACTACTGCTTGTAGTAAGAGATACACATTTTTGTCAGCCACCAAGGGACATGTTCAAGTGGTTAAGGACATCAACAGACAAACAAATATGTGGTATTGAACAGAATATTTGCTGTAGCCCATCTTTGATATCAAGGCAAAACATTGTACATGGTAAGATTTCCAATCAGTTAAGATCAGAAGCCACTTTCTGGTACTGCATTATGACATTTACTATTATTATTATTATTATTATTATTATTATTATTACTATTATTATTATTATTACTATTATTATTATTATTATTATTATCATTGTCATCATCATCATCATCATTATTATTATTATCATTATTATTATCATTATCATTATCATCATCATCATCATCATTATTATTATTATTATTATTATTATTATTATTATTATTATTATTATTATCATTATTATTATTATATGTTTGACTTTTGCTTTGTATTTGTACAAGCTGACTCCAAGTTTCACTCAGAGACCTCAAGAGACAAGTTATAAGTTCAAGTAGGTGTTATGACTAGGGTGCCATTTATTTGGTTTTGCACAAAGTATTATCCGAGAGAATGTTTAAGAAAACATCAGAAAATTTAAGTTTGTTCTAAAATTTGAGATTACATAGATAGTATTTTACCCAGGATATAGGCAGTTCCCGTGAGCATTATTTTTTGAATTTCTGCCGTTTTTAGATTTCCTTGTATCTCAGCTAAATAGTAATCAGTCCCTTTTGCTATCATTCCTAGGGCACCTATGACAACAGGTATTATTTTAGTTTTGAGTTTCCACATCTCGCCAATTTCTATTCCAAGATCTTTATACCGGCTCAGTTTTTTGGTAGGTCTTGACAGATATGTTTATGTCGATTGGGACAATCATATCGATCTGGAGGCATGTCTGAAGTTCTTCAATGTAATGTCTGGCCTATTCTCCTCTATCTTTCTGTTAGTTTGAACGGTGAAGTTCCAGAAGAGTGAGATGAGGTCATTTTCAAACACTGGAGGTGGTTTGTGTTCCCAGCAGTTTTTATCATGGGTCGGGTCAGGTCCAAGTTTTTGCAAATTACCCTGTGAATATACTGTGCTGCTCTATTGTGCTTGTTGAGATATTTTGTAGGTGCAAGAAGACTGCACATGGTGACATGATAAATAGTTTCATTTTGTTGTTGACATACGCAACGTGTCTCTGATTTTAAGCCAGAAGATGTTAACCACTGATGGATAAGGGCTGTGTCAACATCGGCATTATCAGCGCTCTTTGGGATATTTGCCACTGAGAGGTTTTTCATATACGTATATATATATATATATATATATATATGTGTGTGTGTGTGTGTGTGTGTGTATGTGTGTGTGTGTGTGTGTACGTATGTATGTATGTATGTATGTACGTATGTATGTATGTATATGTCGATAGCTATATTCCAAATGCCATAACACAACTAAGCAAATGAAGGCTATGGACAGATTTTGTTAATCTAAACTCGGACACAACAAATAGAAGATATTTCATTTCATACTAATAACACACATTCGTTGCTAAGTAATGCCATGCGACTTGTGTATTTATTCTCAACTATCAATCATACAAGATAACCATCATTATAAATAAGCAGTTCCTCTGGGGCGAGAAATTTCATCGATGACACTGGCATAATTATGATGGCTTAGATCAAATAGGTTGTTTGTGTTTTTCAGTATATTAACATTTGTATCAACATTTCTTAGCAGAAGCATACGAGCGTCAAGCAAAATGCCGCGTAGTATTTGTTCAGGCCTTCGAATCTCACCGAAGTCAGTTTAGCATTTTAGCCTTCCGAGGTCGATTAAATAAAGTACTAGGACCAATATAAGCGGTAATTTCTCATTACCACCCAAGTTTTAAACCTTGTGCATAAGTAGCGAGTTGGCAGATTCGTTAGCGTGTCGGGGGGGGGGGGAATGGTTAGTAGCATTTCTTTCCGCTCTTTATCCTTAGGAGTTCAAATTCTGCTCAGGCCGACTTTGCCTTTCATCACTCCGGAGTCGATGAAATAACTACTAGTTGAACAGTGGGATCGATATAATCGACTATATTCCTCCCGCAAAATTTCAGATCGTGTGCTTATAGTTAAAAGGGTTATTATCAATATTATTGATTCTATACTCTTCGGATTCTACGGTGAACATTCAGATGTTCGATCAACTGAACTACCTAATTGTTAAACTAATATATAAGTGGCTGTGTATTCCACAGACTTAACATAATTCTCCAGCCGAATCTGCATGGCACAATATTTGACAAGGCTGGGTGGTTCTTTGAATTACAGTTACAGTCCATTCGAGGGTATTCCACATACTTTCTGTCTTGTCTACCCGACTTCACTCACAGAGCTCGACTCGGTCAGCAGCATTTGTAAAAGACACTTGCTTAAGAAGCCGCGCAGTGCAATCAAACCCGTGACTTCATGATTATCAAACAAGCATTTCATTTACTTGACTATGCCTGCGTCCTCTATAATTATACTATTTCAGTAACTTTACAAGCTATACATGTCTAAACCTTATTCAATTTTAACTTCTTTACAACCCTTCTACTATATCACTTTTCTAAATATACTCACGATTTTCCTTTTCCCTTAAAGCAAGATAGTATTTCTACAAAACAATAAACATGTATCTAGGTAATTCTTTAACCCTGCAGCACTGAAAGGTAAATTTAATCTTGATAGGATTTACTCAGAGCGTAAAATTGTGAACGAATACTGCGAGGCAATTTTTACGACTCTCCGGTGATTTTGCCAGGTCACCACCTTAAGTTCTCTTTAGAACAGTTATCAACTAACTGGTACTCCGTCGGTTACGACGACGAGAATTCCAATTGGCCCGATCAACGGAACAGCCTGCTCGTGAAATTAACGTGCAAGTGGCTGAACACTCCACAGATACGTGTATCCTTAACATAGTACCCGGAAGATTCATCTGACAAGGCTGGCCTTTTGAAATACAGGTACTACTCATTTTTGCCAGCTGAGTGAACTGAACATTTATTATTATTATAGGCAAAAAGTGAGGAATTCGGGCGAGAGGGTTGGTCGATTATATCGATCCCTGAACTTGACCAGTATTTTATTTTGCCGACACTGGATGGATGAAAGATAAATTTAACCACAGGTGGATTTGAACTCAGAACCTACAGAGCCAGAACAAATACTACAGTGTATTTTGTGTGACGTTCTAACCATTGAAATGCTATTAAGTGACTTGAAAGCTAATGTCATTGAGATTTTAAAACTCATTTGCATATTCTTACAGTTTATAGACAGAACTTAATTTTCTTCCTGACTAGAAATTTACATGTGAAAAATTTACAAACGTCACCTACTTATGCATTAGCAAAATATTTTAATAATCCTGGAAAATCAATATTCACATTGGATGTAAACACAATTATATAGTAGTTAACAACAAAGCCATTTTATTAATTACAAACTATCAAAAATTTTAATTTCCTAATCGATAAAAATAACCCTTACCTCTAACAGCACTCATTCCTTATAACCTCATCCTCCCGCATACACAGATTCCAGTACATAATTCGCTTTGTTACATCGGCCTCTTCCTCATTTTCCCAATCAGTTATTTTTCTCTTCCTTCCTTCTCTTTAAACGTTTATAAATGTAACCTATCATACATTCTTATACAATTTGACAAACTTTTACATCAGTGTTTCAGTGTTAATTTTTTTGCCTATAGAATACTGATTCCTATTTTACTCGGATGGATCCTCCTAGCCATTCAATGTTTAAAAAATCATACATCTTAAATATCATTAGAAATTGTATAAAAAATATTGTTACCTTAGGAATGAGAACTCAGGTTCGAAATTTCCCCAAGACACCTGATAAAGGCTGGAGGGTATATCAGCAGAAACGTTGTGTTAACAACAAACAAGATGAGGACAAATATCCGTCAATTGTTTACCTTAGGAATGAGAACTCAAGTTCGAAATTTCCCCCAAGACACCTGATGAAGGCTGGAGGGTATATCAGCAGAAACGTTGTGTTAACAACAAACAAGATGAGGACAAATATCTGTCAATTGTATATAATGTAAATAACGTACGTAATTCTTCATCTCTTAAATATAGAACTGTATTATTTTTTTGCATCGTAGAAGTATAACCAGTTTATTGCATATACATTTTAACAAGATCGTGTATGGATCCCAGTTGAGAACCTCTGGTCTACATAAATCCTATAGGCTCATAAGGCTGAAGTTTATCGACTTTTTCAAAACATTTAAGCTGAGACTACAAGACTCTCCTCTGAATAGTTCGTTGTGGGGTAGACATTAACGTGCCGCTGGTACTTATTTTCAGTTATAATGTACTTACTTCCGTACTTGTTTTTAGTTCAAATGTACTCACTTTTGCATTCGTTTCAGTAGTAACGTACTCAATTCAGTATTTATTTCCACTTGTAATATATTCATTTTCAATAACCATTTTGGGTGTACTAGTTTAACAGTACACCCAAAATGCCCAGTTCGAAGATCGAACCCACGACCAAAAGATTCAGGAGTCCAACAGCCTTTACCGTGGCGCCAAGTGCCTTCACTTTGAATGAAACTGCTTCAGACGAAATTTGAAAGTCATTATCACCTTTGTTTTTTCAGAAAACAATAAATTTCTAGCTCTCACATGATTTTTATGTCCTTTCCCAGTTAATACTTTGTTTTCATATAGTTTAAAATATGTTAAACATATGTTAAACATATGCTAAAACAACTTTTTCATTTATGCGCAGTACCAGGAGTTGAAATGTAGATGCTTAAGATAGTGTGGTGGAGCGAATCTGGGCTGAGTAAAATAATGAATCTTTAATGTTTACAACTTCAAGGCTTAGTAAACTTGTATTTAAAAATAAGTATTTCGGTCTTTAGGAGGAATTTGAGCTGCCATAATCGTTGAGCGTCGAAAAATGAAATGCGTTGCGGTATATGTTCTGGCTATTTATACTCTGAGTTCAAATGTCACTGAGATTAACCTGCCTTCCTTCCATTCAGTATGAAAGTCGATAGTATAGACTAACCCCTGTCTCTCAAAATTCTTGGTTTTGTGCCTATAGGGGAAATAGTTCTCCTGCACAAGTGAGCTAGCAGTATTGCTAGCGAGAACGAAAAATTGCTTGTGTTATTTCTTCTAAATTTTTACCTTCCGAGTTCAAATTCCGCTTTCATCTTTTTCGGGTCGATAAAATAAGTACCAGCCAAGTACTGGGGTCAATGTAATCGACTATCACTTCCCCCCAAATTTCAAACCTTGTACTTATGTTAGAAAGGATTATTATTATTATTATTATTATTATTGAGTTCGAGAGCAGTGCATGCCATCAAAGTAACACTGGAGTAAAATGTACGAAGCCCAGTATACCTATCATGACTACCCGTCTGATAAGGGTACACCAGGCACATGCATCGCAACCATATGTGCGTGACATGGTGATTTCACATCAAGATAAACAGCACATGACCTCGCAGGTGGGGCTCAGTCAGAATTTTCTTCAGGTCGAGTAGCCCATCCCACCCAAAAGGATGTTGAACAAAACACCCATGTTTCCAAAGATGAATTATCTAAACCCTAAAGAATTCGTCTCAACACACAGCTATGATGCTCTCCCACTACTTTCGTTCGTGATCAGAGATGCACATATCGTCAGCCACTAAGGGACTTACTCAACTGGTTAAGGTCAAGGAAATCTGTGGTATTAAACAGAATATTTGCTGTAGCCCATCTTTTATGGCAAGGCAAAACAATGTATATAACACTTCCAATCAGTTTTATTATCATTATTGTTGTTGTTATTATTATTATTATTATTGTTATTATTATTATTATTATTAATATTATTATTATTATTATTATTATTCAGTAGTTTTATTTTTATAACGTGCTTTCACTTCACTACCGAGCGCAGCTCTGTGTGCCTTGGGTATGTGCTGCGGTTTGCTGTGATGCTCTTATGGTTACTGTATTGAAAGTGTTTTGCGTAGGATGTGTGCGTGCCCAGTAGTGCAATTTTCTGTATGTTTATTATTATTATTATTATTATTATTATTATTATTATTATTATTATAAAGGCGACGAGCTGAAAAAATAGTTAGCGCCTCAGACAAAATGCTTAGCGGCATTTCTTCTGGTTCTATGTTCTGAGTTCAAATTCTACCCAGGTCGACTTTGCCTTTTATCCTTTTGAGGGTCGATAAAACAAGTACCAATGAAGTTCCCTTCCCCAAACTTTCAGGCCCTATGCCTACAGTATAAAAGTTTATTTGTTTATTCATTTGTTACCAAATGAGTTCTTAGAGACTTCACTAGTGAGATGTTTGAAATGGGAATGTGATCGATATGTTACCGTGTCAGAAAGTTTCTTCACTCTTACTCTACGCGATTTCTGAATGTGCTAGATGTAACAGCTAACTTTCCTTTAAAATCAACGGTCCTCAAACGTCTTTGCGCAAGGGCCGGTTTCATGCACGACAATTTTCGCACAGTCCATAAAGTACATAATATATAATTTAATTATTACATATATAATACGTATACAATGCAAAAAATACCCTGCAGACTGTGATAGGCCATAAAATAGAAATGAAATTTTAAAAGTTATTCTTTTTGTGCGACTCGGTACAAAAGGATCCACGGCCCGATACTACCCCGTGGCCCGGTGATTGGGGATCTCTATTTTGAATCACATCTTACCATCTTAAAAAGGGGAGAGGGGGTGAGAGAGTAGAGGGAAGAGAAAGAGAAAGAGAGGGAGAGAGAGAAGGGGGCAGAGAGAACACCTAGATATGCGTGATAAGGCGATATTGCCAATAAAGTTACCATATCAACACATCATATTATGTATTTTACATAGCAATCACCATCAAACAGCTGTAACATTTGTTGAACAACTGTAAACATCTAGAACGTCGTCACTACTACTACTACTACTACTACAACTACTACTACTACTACTACAACTACTACTACTACTACTACTACTACTACTACTACTACTACTACCACTACTACTACTACCAGCCTCCTCCTCCTCCTCCTCGTCATCTGTCATCACCATCATTATCAGTACTACCATCTTAACTACCACTCTCAGCACCACTGCTATGATGACCAACACTATTACTACCTTCAGTATATAACTGCTAGCATTACGTTCAAACGCCGCCACCACCACCACCACCACCACCACCACCACCACTATCATTAACACTATAAACATCACCATCATAAACATCGCTACCACAACCGACCCCGCAACCACCACCACCACCACCACCACCACCACCACAACCACCACCACCACCACAACAACAATCACCACCACCGCTACTGCCGTCTCTCTCATCACCACCACTGTCACTAGCACCTTAACTATCACAACCTCCAGCATCAGTACTATTATGGCCAATACTACCACTACTACAACTACCACGACAACCACTACCGGTACTTCCACTACCACCATCTTTATCAGCGCTATATTAACAGCACTATCATCATTGCCACCAGTGATAGTATCGCCAATAACAACAGCTGCAGTTAATGTAATGCAGGTAGCAACAGCAACAACTACAGCAGTAACTACACCAGCCACAAGAGCAGCAGCAGTTACTACACCGGAAGCGACTATAGTAGTAATAGCGCAATTTCAATCACCACCAACATCACGGCTAACATTATCATCACTAACACAAACATTATCGTCATCATAATTATTAACAGCAGCAGCAGCAGTAACTGTAGCATCACCACCATCATCATCAGGAGTCACCATCGTCGTCGTCGTCGTCGTCGTCGCGGTCGTCGTCATCATCATCATCATCATCATCATATCAGCAGAAACAGCAGCAGTAGACGTAGTAGTAGCAGCAGCACCAAAGGCAGCAAAACCAGTAGCAGCAGCACCACCCCCACCCTCAGCATAAGAATCATCTTCACCGCTATAGCACCACCACCGTCGTCGTCGTCGTCGTCATCATCATCATCATCATCATCATCAGCCGCAGCAGCAACATAGTAAGTGTCGTCGTCTTCGTCGTCATCGTCATCATCATCATCATTTTCATCATCACCAACGACGTCACCACCACCAAGACCACCACCACCAAGACCACCACCACCACCACCACCACTACCGCCACCACCACCACCACTACCTCCACCACCACCACCACCACCAAGACCACCACCACCAAGACCACCACCACCACCACCACTACCGCCACCACCACCACCACCACCAAGACCACCACCACCATCACCACCACCACCACCACTACCGCCACCACCACCACCACTACCGCCACCACCACTACCACCACAAAGACAATACGCATCACATGAAGCAAAAACAACAACCACCACTACTACTAACAACATCAATGACAACCACAATAAGAATAATAATGGTTTCAAATTCTGGCACAAGGCCATCAATTTCGGGTAAGATTACATCAACTCCAGGGCTCGGCTGGTACTTATTTTATCGACCCCCAAAAGGATGAAAAGCAAAGTCGACCTGGCCAGAATTTGAATTCACCACGTGAAGACGGACGAAATGCCTCTAAGTATTTTGATCGGCCTGCTAACGATTCTGTGAGCTCACCACCTTAACAACAACAACAACAACAACAACAATAAGCTTTTCTACTATAGGCACAAGGCCTGAAATTATAGGAGAGCTGGCTAGTCGATTTCATCAACCCCAGTGATTCATTGATACTTAGTTTATCGACTCCGAAAGTATGAAAGCCAAAGTCGACCTCGGCGGAATTTGAACTCAGAACGTAAATAATCCTTTCTACTAAAAGTACAAGGCCTGAAATTTAGGTGGGGAGCTGATGACTGGACGATTACATCGACCATAGTGTTTCACTGGTATTTAATATAACGACACCGACAGGATGAAAGACAAAGTCGATCTGGGCTGAATCTGGGCTCAGAACACGAAGATGGGCGAAATACCGCTAAGTATTTCGTCCAGTGTGTGTAACTGGTACTTATTTCATCGACCCCGAAAGGATGAAAGGTAAAGTCGACCCCGGTGGCATTTGAACTCAGAACGTAAAGACGGATGAAATGCTGCTAATCATTTTGTCCGGCGTGCTAATGGTTCTGCCAGCTTACTCTTCAATCTTTACCATTACACCCATGCTGTTACCCAGGCAACAACAATAACAGCTACAGCATGCCTCTACGACTTCCTTGAATAACAAGCATCACTACATCCCTATCACCACAGACACTACCACCATAACAACTACTACAACAATCAAACGAGACTATAAAACACCACCACACAAACACTATCATCGCTACAGTAGAATAACGACAGTTGTACTACAACCTTAATTGCTAACAACGATACAACTGCTACTAAGTCCGCCACCACAACGGACAACACTGCGAACACCACCACAACTACCGCTACCACCAACACAACAGCTGTTACCAACAATGCTGCTAACACCACTACTGTCATTACCGCTACCATTATCACCAATACTACCACCATCAACACTAACACGTCTACCAATATCTACAATAATGACGTTGCCACCATGACCACCACCACTGACAACAACAACGTTACTACAAATATCACACCACAACGAACAGCACAACTGCCAACAAAAATAACAACATTACTACCACCATGACCACAACCATTACAAATGATAACAACAGTACCACATTCCTACTACAACCACTACCGTTACCATTTACAACACTACTAGCATTTACAACACTACTACCACTACCACCACTACCAATGACAGCATTACCGTAGACAGTACACGTTCCCCATCAACCTCCATCTCCACCACTACAACCACGATCACCAATACCACCACCATCCCCACCACCGCCAGCCACTGCCTCCACCGCCACCAGTCAGCGTGTGTAGAAGAGTGAACAACAGCTGCGACCTAAGAACCAGTTAAAACATTTCCAGGCAGAGGTGTTCATTATTAAACTATGAAATCAATAATAGTTGGAATGGGACCAATCAAAACGCAGAGATTATAATACTAGAGTAGACCTTCACCTTCACACACATATTTACAGAGAACTTAATTGACACCCACCCCACACACACACACACATAGTAGTAGTAGTAGTAGTAGTAGTAGTAGTAGTAGTAGTAGTAGTAGTAGTAGTAGTAGTAGTAGTAGTTTGCATCAGCAGCAGCATCATCAACAGTAGAAGTAGTATCATCATCATCGTCGTCGTCGCTATCATCATCATCAGCAGTAATAATTATTTTAATTTTTTGCCACGAGGGCAGCTTGCGGGAAGGTGGGGATGAGTCGATTACATCGACCCCATTGTTCAACTGGTACTTATTTTATCGATCCCGAGAGGACGAAAGGCAAAGTCGACCTCGGCGAAATTTGAACTCAGAACGTAGGGACGGGCGAAATACCGCTAAGCATTTCGTCCAGCGTGCTAACGATTCTGCCATTTCGCCGCCTTAGTAGTAGTAGTAGTAGTAGTAGTAGTAGTAGTATTAGTAGTAGTAGTAGTAGTAATACACGTGTTTCCATTTTAGGACGTGTCAGAGATTAGCTTTTTTCCATTTTATTTGTTCATTATAGAAATGATGTTGTCGGTCTTAACTCCAAGTAAATTAGAATTTTTCATAACTATTAGTTGGATATTTTTTGAGTCGGGATGGATTCTCTAAGTTCGTCTGGGGTTTATTTCTTATACATATGTGTGTGTGTATACATATATTTACATATATACACACACTGACATATTGGTTTGCTTTATGTATAGTTATAAATACAAGAATCAAGGTATAATGTATATCTGTATAATCATGTGTGTATAAACATACACATGAACACATAAATGCATACATACATACACACAGGGTTATGTGTGTGTATGCACTTATAGCAATGTCATTTATTACATCCTCTGCTCTATCTGTCCTTCTCAATATATCGGTCAAACGGGACGCCGCTTGGCTGACATTAGACTCGGCATTTCCGCTCTACATGTCATTCATTAACAACACCTGTCTGTATTTGGATTGTCTTTGCACAGGGGCCATCCGGACTCCCGCCTTCACCGTGAACAGGAATTAATCCTCTCTCTTCGCTCCTTTGCGTCAAATGGGCTCAACTCCCCTCCCCTTTTCTTTCTTCCTCTCTTTACTCCCACCCACTTCTCCTCTCCTCTCTTGCCTCGAAATCTGCTTCCTCTCTTGTCCTGAAATCTGCTTCCTCTCTTCACTCCTACCCACATTCTCCCTACATCAGTACCCCTCCATCCCCACCCCACCCCTACACATCTCACCCCACACATCCAACTTCCACTTACCCCACCCTACCCTACATCCTCATCCCAAACCCACACCCCCACCCTCACATCCCCACGCCCCAACACCACCACACCACATCATACCACCCTGCACACGCTAGCACTGACCACTTCCCAACATTCACACCATCATCCACACACTCAAACATTACAGACGCACACACACACGCACACATCTACACGTCAAAGTCACCAGCCCCTATCCACATGCAAACACACACTCTCACATACACACGCACGCACACCTTCGGTTTGAGATCATCAATATTTTATTATCTCCCTTTCTTCCTAGCTCTCCTGTCTAACTACCTCTGTCCAGCCAGCCGTCATGGTTGACCGCTAGCTCCAAAAGTTTTTTTTGTTCTCTTTCTGTTTCCGCGTGTTCCTTTCTGTTGAAGAGTGTAGGTTCGAACCGTAAAAGACTTTCTCGCCTTCCCGAGCGTTAAACTAATACACCTGTTTTTTTTTGTTTTTACACCTGTCGTCGTCTTTTGTTTTTCTGTAAATTTCAACTATATATATATATATATATATATATATATGGGAGAATATACAAATAATAACAACAGACGAGGACAGGTGGTGTAAATAACAAAAGTATATATTAGTATGACGCTCGGGAATACGGAAAGTCTTTGACGTTTCGAGCTACGCTCTTCAACAGAAAGAATACGGAGACAAGGAGAAAAACACGGAGAAAAAAAATTGAATAGTGTTCAGTCAACGGTCAATCAGCTCACAAATCCACGACAGACGGTAAGGATGCGATCGAAACCGAAAATTTAAGTTTTCAGAACACAGAAACAATATTTATATATCACCTGATGAAACACAACAATATTTCACAATGCAGGAAAACGGTTACTTTAGAACTGTATGAGGGCCTCATTAATAACCAATTAGCCACTAAAGAATTCTGGGCCATTGGAATAATTAGGTACAACATCAACATCTATTCATTTGTAAAACGAAAAAGCATAAGGTCTGCATTCATCCATCTGATTACTAATGGAAGGAAGCATTTTTTTTTCTCAACGATACTAAAGAAATGGAGATTCTACAGAAGAAAAATTGCTCGGTTTTCAGTAATTCTGATGCGGTCGACGTAGGTAATATTGATGAAGTAAATCTTGAGCATATCCTCCATGTAACTTTCAGGAACATTCATTGCAGCAATTTCAAAAATGGAACTCAATTTAGCATAGACCCTGAGTAATTCCTCGCCTGTTTCCTGAAGGAATGCAGATATCAAGTTGTTGCTCCTCTTGCTAGCCTCTGAAGGAAATCACTGAACTAAGATTTCATACCTGAATATTTCTCTCGTAGTCTGTCATGCTAATTTTTCAAGAGAGAATTTAGTTACTTTCTCTGAACTGCCGTCCGATCTCACTAACCTCGCATATCGTTAAACATTGACACAAAGTGATAAAAAAAACTGCTTTCCTACAGAGAAATCTCTAGACCGCAATCAACACAGTTTTCATTATAGCAGAGACTTCTTCTATACCACTTTAATATTTTAAATTCTCCGAGATAGGGTTCCGACACAGATGTCATTTATCTTGACTTCGAGAAACTTTCGATAGTCGACCACAGTATTTTGCTGAATAAACTATCCAGAATTGGAATCCGCGAGAAGTTTCTGCAGAGGATTAATATAACACGATGTGATCGATAGAATTCACTTAGAGACCAACAAAAGTCATTAGTGCCGTTTCTCACAGTACAGTATAGGGCATGCTTCTGTTTATTACTTACATGAAAGGCACTGAAAATATCATGAAACATTACAAAATAAAACCTTTGCAGATGACTCTAAGCTTCAGAAAGTCGTCATGGTTGTATGTAATTGGACAAATATATGCATGTAGAACCCCAAAAGCATGCACAGCTTGTTTATATAATGCACATACACTTTATATGTGTTTATGTATGTATGGATGCATGTATGTATGTATGTATGTATGTATGTATGTGGGTCTTAAAATGGGGGTCTTAAAAGACATGTTAGGATCCACAATGAGCAGAACTTACTTGCAGGTATTGGTAGTGCAAATCAGAGGTGCAATCTGTGTGGGTGTTTTTTCAAAACACTGTCTGGTTTAAAAAGCCACATCAGACGCCATGAAAGGGCTAAGGTGTAGGTGCAGGAGGTGGTCTAACTCTGTTTAATGAGTAGACAACCACCATGTATGTATGTATGTATTGTGTATGTATGTTTGTATGTATATATGTTTTCTCTTGTTTTTAAATATTTAGGCTTTTCCTCTGAAGAAGGAGCTAGTTTCCAGCAAAGATACAAAGGTCCATCGCTGGAATGTAGAAACGAAACCAATGTCACATTTTAAACTTGAGAAAAGTCTTGCAAATTTTTACTGTCCCACTTACAAATTGTTTGTAATGTGCGAGTCACTTGGTTGATTTCTTTTTCTGAAAACCCTAGCTTATCCAGATTGTCCCTTCGGTATTTACTCACAAAACCATGTGCACTAATTATTGTTGGTATAAGTGTGAATTTGTAATCTGAATATAGAATTTGGTGGTTTCGGAGCAATTGTCGATAGTTATTTTATATTTCTTTGAATTTCAGAGATATTCACATCAGCAAGGCAGCTGGCTTCTATTACGGAAAATTATTTTTCTTGTCTATCCCAAACAACAATATCGGGTCTGTTATGTTTACACTTGACAGATATTTTGATGGTAATGTTCCACCAATATTCCTAGCGTCGATGTTTGTGCTTGCATTTAGTAACAGAAGGATTCTCTATATTTATTCTAGGACAGTCTTTTATCGAATGTATGTATGCAAATGTGTGTGTAAGACCTGTATCGTAAGATATCATGTTCGCCATTTAAAACACTATTATACTTACTTTGGATTTAGTCGGAATTACTAATATATACTATTAAGTATTAGTTTTTCGTCATGCGTCGCCGACTTGTTCTCTGGGACAATATCAAGTAATAATATATTCAACAGAATTTGCACTAATTTCTAAATCACAAAGAATAACAAAACCACTGATGAGACGTACTCGTTAATGTCTCAAATCTCATCATTGGGATTGGATTTTCGATGACTAACGATCATATACATACATACATGTGTGTGTGTGTGTGTGTGTGTGTGTGCGTGTGTGTGTGTGTATACATGTTTATGCCTATATGTATATATATACATACAGACATAGGTACATGTGTGTACATAATGTATGTTTTAACACTCATGTGCATGCATATACCCAAGCAAATATTCATACAGTATAATGAAATGTAATTAAAAATAATTTGTAAATTATACCGGAAATTATGTTTTAAAATAGAAACACAAAGTAAAGTTAAATAAATATAATCAAGAAAAAAAAAGAGAACAATTTTCTGGGAAAGGAAACCGCTGTAAGGTCGTTGAGGATAGCACAACTGTAGAATAGAGCACAGTGTTTAGCTGTTGTTTTCTAAGTCATACATTATGTGTGTGAATATATGGAGGAATTAATATAAAAGCAATTGAAAGCAATATGAATGCATATGAAAGCAATTGAATGGAGTGTCATCCATTTCTTTTTAAATATTATTTGCGTAAATTAAAAGGCATTCTTTTGACAAATTATTTAGGATTTCAGTGAATGTGCGTAGATTAGAGGCTACGGTATTGGTCTCAAGATCTTGAAGACATTGGTTTCAATGCTCATCTGAGCGACACATTGCGTTCTTGAACAAGACACTGCGGCTCACGTTCTTCGAGTATACGCAACTGAAATAAGTATCAGTAGTGGCTGTAGATTAACTCTGAATTGGACATGTATCCCTTTTAGAAGCGAAAGAATTTTGTTCCATCTGTCGTTTACACGCCATAAAAATCGAGATAAGCGCGAGCAAAGAGACCTATAGAATCGAAAATTTAACTAACTTGACACAGAATCGCCGGATATATTTTGAACGTACAAGTTTAATAAATAATTGCTTAGTTGAATAATTAATTAGTTAATCCAGCACCGTTCCACCGTACCAGCTTGGTACATTAACAAGTCCAGAATTTTCTTTTATAGAGAGAAGTAGATCTAAAAATGTAATACAATTCCGACAATAGAAAGACCCTTCACTCAACTGCAATGTAGGATATATGTGACCCAGCTGTTAGACACACACAGAGAAAAAAAAACAGTAAAGAAATCAATATTTAACTTACACTTTCGATAAGTTCATTTAAAGATGTGTGTGTGTGTGTGTGTATCTATGTATGTTTATATATATATGCTGTACTTACACGCCGCACAAAGTGGAATCAAACCTTTGGGAATGATAATATATATGAATCCTCAAGAGTTAGTTGAAGTACTTACCTAGAGGGGGAAAAAAAGAATACATTACTATTAGCTTGTGACAAAAGGAGCAACATTTAAAAAAATAAATACAAAATATGTAGCATAAATGGGAATAGAAGTACAAACAGATCAATATAAGTAAGAGATCGATGTATGAAGTAGAACACTAAAAGTAGTAGAACAATAAAAGTCACAACGTATTATAATTAAATGTGGACTATAACTAACAAGTCATGATAAATAACAGATCAATAGATGTGGTAGATCAATATTTGCCATAAGTAAAAGGACACAATGAATAACAGATCGATATAGGTAACAAACCAACCTAGGTAACAAATCAATATATCAAAAGTTTACAATCAAAAGAAGACAGTAAATAACGATACAAATAAGATGATAATTTTTACGAACGCAGAAACGCCATTGAAGAGCAGAAATATTGAGTAAATTACCCTTATAAAGCAGAAAAATTTGTCAACAAACTTACATGGGGCTCGAACCTACATACCTCAAAGACTCCGGCTAAATGCCTTATCATTAAGCTAGACTGCCCTCTGATATATTTAACCGCAAATTTAGACGCTCTAAAGCTAAGTGCACAACTACGTGTATATAAATATAAACAAACTAACATTTGTTGTTTTATAAGCGTCGAAAATGTGTAATGTACGATACAAATAAGAGAGCATCTTATTTGCATCGTACAATACACATTTTTGATGTTGCTGCTGCTGTAATGTTCATAGTTTTTGATGACATTGTTGCTGTTATATAAACTTTAAATGTCATTGATTATTGCTGTACTAACTTATGCTATAGAAATCATCATTACAGACGATGTTGTTATTGTCATTGTTGATGTTATCATTTAATGAAACGATTGTTATTCTATCGGCCGTTTGTTGAAGCTTTTCTTCCAGCAAAATGTTACTTAATGCAATACTATCTCTCTGACACCATGTCAGACGAACATGGATGTTGACAAGCGAAAAGTTCTTGTCAGATTTTACCGCCATTTTGTAAAAATCGTTGTAACAGATAAACATAACTGAAACAACGACGACGATGACAACAATAATCACATGGAAGAAGAAGAAGAAGAAGAAGAAGAAGAAGAAGAAGAAGAAGAAGAAGA
>NC_142937.1:44661422-44666422 GCF_046866305.1 Octopus bimaculoides | reverse complement strand
AATCAAGAATACATGTTTATTCAAAATATATTTAACGAGTTAGAATCTGAAAGCTGGTATCCCAAGGGTCATACATACTTACATAGATACATACATACATACATAGATACATACATACATACATACGTACATACGTACATACGTGCATACGTACATACATACATACATACATACACACACACACACACACACACATACATACATACATACATACATACATACATGCATGCATCATTTTGTGCATATATTTATATACATATATATACATATTTCAAACTGAAATATTTATCTCTACTTAACCATTCCACACCGTCTCTGATGAAGGGATATCCATAATATTCCAGAAACAACTGTAAGACTATCTATATGCATTTCCTTATAAATGTCCTGAAAACTTCTCACAGTCTTTGCTTTGTTATCTCATTTTGTCTAATATATATATATATATATATATAGAGAGAGAGAGAGAGAGAGAGAGAGAGAGATAGATAGATAGCTAGCTAGATAGATAGATAGATAGATAGATAGATAGATAGATAGATAGATAGATAGATAGATAAATAGATAGATATACATATACATATACATATATATTTATATGTGTGTGCGTGTTTCTGTTTATTTGTATGTATGTGTATATATATATATATATATATATATATATATACACGCACACATACAGATACACAGACACACACATATACTGTTATTCTTTTATTTTTTTTACATGTTTCAATCATTTTGACTGTGGCCATATATATATATATATATATATATATATATATATATATATATATATGTATGTATGTATGCATAAATCTACATTCGAAGATACAAACTCGAGATATGAATGAAAACACACATCAAAGAGGGAATCTAACGAACATTACCAATGGAAATGATTAGAACCACCTCATCAACGTGGTGTCTTGATCCATTAACCACAATTCTACACCCACAGAATGAATATCAGTCAACATATAAACTTTTTCTGCTTCTCCGTTCGATGCAGACATTCTTAACCCTAACCGAGATTCTTTTTCCAAATTTGCTTTTTTTGTTTTTTTAAATAAATGGAATGTGCCGACTCTACTTGAATATTTCTTGATCTTTGAAAGCGGTCAGGTGTATGCATACTTATGCAGTTATGAATACTTTTTGCATACATTACGTACAAGCATATATAAATATATGTTTGTATGTATACATACACACACATATAAAACAACATAATAACATAAATTTTTACAAATATATCCCAATATATTGTATATTCCTGTAGCAGACCGTTCGGTGCTCTTGTACGAAATTCGAGATCTTATTTGCCGAGCAAAAATATTTGTAACACTTTCTGCATATATACGTTTTTACATGTACATTTAACGTATGTTTTGTATGTGCATCAAATCTCTAATACATGTTATACAAACCTTATGCAGGAGAATGCTGAGCACTCCGTATTTCTGCCACAGAATACCATATACTGAGATATTTGATTAAACTGTATAATATCAACTTCATTCTCAACATTTGTAGAGCACTCTAATGTAGAATGGGATTAGTACAATTTCAGTTGTATTGCTCGTATTCCATCTCTGTACGATATTTTTCAATCTACATATTACCCCCAGCAATTCAGCAACTTTAGACCCTTCCAACCGATGAAAGTATGAATTGCCAGTGTACTATGTAGTCTTTTCACTCACTGAAGTCTGTTCGTTTGCACGAAACCAGAGAACTTACCGGTGAAGAATACATGCTGATGTTTATATAAACATTTTCTGTAACTATTTTTTTTCCATGAATATTAAATGTATATTTTGCAATTGCATCAGGTCAGTATATTTCATATATTATTATAGTATAGGGTATAATTGTGTATAACATATATTATTATATGTATTATTTATTCAGTCACTCCCCACTTATTGGCTAGTTGGTTTCCTTACATGAACCATCATATGATACAAGAGTTGCTAAAGAAACAACATAGAAAATCTGACAAACCCAAAAGAAAAATTTTCCTAGTCAATTATTTCAAATAATAATTTAATAATACAAATAATAATTCACTAGGATAAATTTACTGTGATTATCATGTCTGCTTATGATTACTGAATTTATTAAATGTTTCTACAAGTATTCGACGTGGTCGACACCTTCTAATGATGAGGGTTTCATCTCTTCGGTAGTGACTCAACAGAGTCAGCATCGCTTCTCACACTTCGTTGATTTTACTGCGTCCCTCCCTATTGTGCACCGAGGATTTTGTTGCTATTTCCTATTCTATGTGGTAAAAGCAAACCCTTCGAAATTACGATATATACTGGTTGTTAATCTATCAGAGTCTACTTCGGTTATCTGTGTCACTGTTACTTTGAACTTCTCTGACAATATGACAATGCATGAGCTTTCTACTGAGGAACAGAAACCCTTTTATCTGGTATTCTTTTGAAGCAGAGCGCTGCAACATACCTAATCAAGTGTCTCTGACCATTAGGAAGGAAATATCTCCTGCGAAGCTCTTTTCCAACTCTCACGATGTAACCGGCCTCATATATACTATCTTTACCCATGGATACAATTTGACAGTTGGAGGTTTGTAGATGTTGACCAAGAGATGTATGGTGATATACAAGAGCTGCTCGAATCGATATTAGGCATCTGATTCCTTATTTAGGGTTTAGGTATGGCTAATCAATTTCACTTGATGTTGATATTCTTATGGAAGTCATGTTATTCGGGTCACTTATTATTTTCGGGTTTTCAAATCAATGAATTGGACCTTATTTGGCGTCTAATCGAATACTCGAATTGCATAAATGTTGCTGGGAATAATCGTATGAGAAACTGATTTATGCAACGTAGAATGTTCAGACAACTTTATGTTTTTATCACGATATATTCTCTGCTTATGTATTCGTTAGTAAAACTTTTATAATAGGATATATTTTCTTCCTTAACGTTCCCCATCACATAGAGAAATAATCAATCGCTGCTGACTGACATTCTAGTCTTCCATCATTTTACAACCAGGTAGGAACATGTTTATTGACGAAACCCCATCCTTGTATCTGTTGAAAATGTAACCAGGTTAAAGCTCTTCAGTCCATTCATATTTCTAGTGTTTCTTTTCAGATCTTCTATAAGGAAGCGATCTTTTAGATTGGTGTTTCTGCCTTCCTGTGAGTAAATTACGTCCTCTTCAGATGACCTCGATAAAAAGAGGTATACCGATAGTATAAACATTATCATAGAGAGGTTGTTGTCTGGAAATTTAGCATGTCGAAGAGATTCTAGTAACCATGAATTGGAAACCAAATTGTAGGCATTTCACAATGAATGTAATTTTGTGCCATTGTGGTCAGGCCCTCAAGTCTAAAGAATGAAATCGGATTGGGCAGACTGACTCTCTTTAAAACTACGAAGTGCAAGCAAGAGGAAAAGCTCTGCAGCGTCAAAGATTGGTTTGCAAGCCACACAAGGTCGTGCCGCCCTTTCTCAAGATCGTCGAACACGAAGAAACTGCCATCACCATGTAATTTTGTATATATGTGCCTATGTATCCATGTATGACATGTATTTACATATGAACGTAATACGCACACATATATAGATGTCACAAACATACGCGCAATGTATACACACACGCACATATGCATATGTGAGTATATACGTATATATTCAAGTACATATGAATGTGGGTAAATTAATTTCCAAGCACATTGATTGATCTATGTATGTTTACATGCATGTGAATGCAATTTATTAGTGTATATATATATGTATTATGTATGCATATAAGCGCAAAAGACATGCTGCGTATATACAACTCTCTTTCTTCCTTTTTTATCCATTTCTATTCTCTGTGTATGTATATGGAAGTGTGTGTGCGCATGTGTGTGTGTGTGAGCTGTGCATATGTATGCATCTGTCTGTCAGCGTCGTTTTCATATGCATTATTTCAGTGCTTCTAATATTAAGCAGATGTGCACCACATGTTGACATGAAAAATCCGACTTCACCTTCACACCCTTACACATGCACACATGCATTCCCACATCGCATACACACAAACTGGTGTCTAAAATGGTGCTTAATTTCCTCCTCACATCCATACACTTACATATGTTCACACACACACATATACACACATCTTAAGCACACACAACAGGGCGTCTTGTCAGTTCCCTTGTACATTTCATGGAAGCCATCAGTGTCACTGCACATTGTTTAAGTTTCAATTGGCAGCTCGCACAATAAACATTCACACGTTCACAAACATTCAGGTGAATATGTGTGTGTGTATTCTGGTGAATATGTGTGTGTGTATTCTCACAGACAAATGTAATTATATTCCTTCAGTATATATTCAAGTGAAAGCAGACATCTACATAATGCCTACACACACACATATATACACATACACACACTCACTCAAACGCACTCAATAAAAACATATACAACCGCAGGGAGACCTGTATGCGCTCGCGCGCACAAACACACACACACACACACACACACACACACACACACACTCGCGCTGGCGCATGCATTCACGCGTACCTGCGTTCATATCTTATAGGAAATCGGCATGAATCTGAAAACTGGTATGGTGATCGAATTCCAGAGGGTTGCAGCTATATAGATGGTGAAATAATATATGATACGGAGAGGGAACATGAAAGAAATGTGAAGAAGGGAAAGAGAGGGAGTCGAGGGAGGGAGAGAGGGAGGGAGGGAGAGGGACAGAGGGACAGAGAGAGAGAGAAGCGATCTATATTGTGTAATAAGAATGAATATACAATTCAGCAGCGTACGGTTCAGAGATAAAACAGCGAAGAAAGTATGCCGATTGGTCGGTGGATGTAGTAGATTGTGGAATGAACCATTGTCATTAATAACCCGAAAGGGGCTTCATTTAGCTGTGGTCTAGCACATGCTTTTCATGAAGAAAAGCTACAAGTATTATTAAGGGGGTTGAAGGCAGTCAGTTGGCA
>NC_142937.1:44643922-44651422 GCF_046866305.1 Octopus bimaculoides | reverse complement strand
AGGAGAAAGTACAGGAGGACCAGTTAATTATGATTTTATTCAACACATTCCCCTCTCAGATTCACACACTTACTGCAGCGGTCCTTCGGTTTTCTAAGCCCTGTAAAAGAACTCGGAAGGTTAAGCCACTAAGCAGACCTTTCGTGATACCCTTAAAGCCAGGAACTTTTCAGCATCCCCTCGTATGTATATACTTACACACAGGTAAATATATATATATATATGTATATATATATATATATATATATATATATATATATATATATATATATATATATATATATATATATATATATATATATATACATATATATATATATATATATATATATATATATATATATATATATATATATATATATATATATATATATATATATATATATATATGTACGTATGTATGTATGTATGCTGTTGTTGGCACTCTGTCGCTTACGACGTGGAGGGTTCCAGTTGGTTCAATCAACGGAACAGCCTGCTCGTGAAATTAACTTGCAAGTGGCTGAGCAATCCACAGACACGTGTACCCTTAACGTAGTTCTCGGGGATATTCAGCGTGACACTGTGTGACAAGGCTGGCCCCTTTGAATTACAGGCACAACAGAAACAGGAAGCAAGAGTGGAAGAATGTTGTGGTGAAAGAGTACAGCAGGGTTCGCCACTATCCTCCCGGAGCCTCGTGGAGCTTTAGGTGTTTTCGCTCAATAAACACTCACAACGCCCGGTCTGGGAATCGAAACCGCGATCCTATGATCGCGAGTCCGCTGCCCTAACCACTGGGCCAGTTCGTCTCCACATGTATGTATATAGATAGATACATACATGCATACATACATACATACATAAACATACACATATATTATATTATACTATATTATACCATTCTATATTACATTATATTAATGTTTCGCTGAGATCGTAGCGAAACTAATAACTTGCTGTTAGAATTCAATATATAATACATATGCTAATGCTTCAGAATAAAGCTCTGGGTACTTGATTATTATCTTGTTTTATCGACTCTCAAAAAGTGCAAGTCAGATATGTTCTCAGAAGAGATTTGAACTCAGAACTGAAAGAACCAAATAAATACCGTGAGCTTAACGCAAAGTCAACAAGATGCAGCGTTAGGCTAAGGATGGGTTTTAGAATTATAAGTATAGTCCGGATGACCAGCCTTTACACCATTTTCGCTCACTCATATTGACTCTCTCTCTCTCTCTCTCTCTCTCTCTCTCTCTCTCACACACACACACACACACACACACACCAATGACCACACTCACACACATTAACACAATCATACACACACATGTGCACACACACACACACACATGCACAGATCCACCATTGTCGTCTCGAGACAATGGTAAAATAACGTGTCTAAGGTGCCACACAGTGGAATCGAACCCGGTACTGCTTGGTTGCGAAGAGGCAATACACACACACAAACAACACAACAACAACAACACACACACACACACACACACAAAACAACAACAACAACAACACACACATACACATGCACACATGACCGCAGTCACTCACTCTGACACAATCACATATGACTTCAATCAGACACGATAACACAATCAGATGGACTTCACATGAACACAATCACACACACACACACATACGCACGCACACACACGCACGCACACACACGCACGCACACACACGAACGCACACTCACGCACGCACGCACACGCACGCACACGCACGCACACGCACGCACGCACGCACACAATTACACATACATGCATACGCGAACACACACAAAGACATGCACACGCACATACACAAATGTACACATACAAAAACTAAAGCAAATGAACTTGCGTAAGTTCCGAACCGGAGCATTCCCAGTTTACACGGACAACGCGACTGCCTTACTTATTGACTTACAGCCTAACTGACTGAATAAGCAACATTTATGGAGATGCTTCATCGGAATCGGAGTACCATATTATCTGAAATTGCAGTCTCTCCAATTTCACTCAAAACGAATTGTCCAACAGGCCACGCGATGGGATCGAACATAAGCGCTGATGATTGTGGAATGAACTTCTTAAGTATTCAGCGAAACTTGCGGCGTTATATACATATATACATCAACGAATACTTTCATATATATATATATATATATATATATATATATATATATATATATATATATATACGCACACACACAGTGATATTTACACACACATGTATATGTATGCGTGTGTGTTTGTGTATGCCTGTTTATGTATGATTATAAATATATCTAGTTATATGTGTTCATATATACTTTCAGACATACATACATATATACATACATACGTACATACGTACATACATACATACATACATACATATACATACGTTCGTGTATACGTGAGTATGCTCTGTGTGAATGTGCGGAGAGCACCACGCCCCTGCGCTTCGGGTGCAAAATTACTTTTGGACTTAATAGAAAAACCAGATGCAATGAAACCGTTATTGTGAATTATGAATTATATTTTCAATAATGTTTGGTGGAAATATAATATATGAATTAGTGATATTTATTTCATTGTAATATCATAGTTTCCTATATTTAATATCACCAGTTGAAAGAGTAAATGTAATAGCATTAGGTTATTCATTTATATGACTCTGTTAAAATACATTTTCGCACGCACACACTCACACTCATACATATATATATATATATATGTATGTGTGTGTGTGTATGTATGTATGTATGTATATATGTATATATATATATATATATATATATATATATATATATATATATATATATATATATATATAAATATATATATATATGTATATATACATATATACACATATATATTTATACACACTCACACACACACACACACACACACACACACACACACACACACACACACAGACACACACACACACACACACAAGCATGTATATATATAATGTATATTATGTGATCGAGTCATTGATGTCCAACCGTTAAATTTGAGTTATTATAGAAATTTCATTTCTGCCGCTCATAAACTTGCTCGGAGATCTAGGCCAGGTTCTTTCTCGCAGCTTGGGAGGCAGACGCAAGCGATGCTTGATTACTCTTCAATCGTCAGGGATCACTGAAATCTACCTTTCAAACGAGTCGATTTGATCCTTATACTAAACCGTAGAAAGCACTGGGATTTAACTAGATCTCGTTGCCTTCAAATTACGCCTTACCATGTCAGATAAAAAGAGGTCTGTGATACACATTGCTTCAAAGAAAAGAGGATGAGCGTGGAGCGTGATTGGCGCGCTTTTGTCCACTTGTCTGCTTAATTAGGCATGATATGATTTAAACAGCAACATCAACATGACCAATATCTCAGCTTTTCCAACCGATCACTGTTGGAGGTGTATCTCTTGTTCTGCATTGGAGACATATCGTATCTCCATCTTTGTTTTTCTCCGAAATCATTGTCTAGTCGGTGTTGTTGTTGTTGTTGTTATTGGTGGTGGTAATCGATCATCCGGCCAAACCAACAAAATAATATTTCCAGTGCTTTTATCATATTCCTGATACTAATCAGTTGATCGCTACTTCTGCAAGAAGCGGCACCATTTTTCTTTTTTTTTTTCTTTTTTGGTGACGAGTCGGTGTTTGAACTCAAAATGCATAGTAGCGGAACAAATAGTATAAGGCATCCCATCCAAAGATCTAACTACGGCAATCCACCGTTCTGAACTGGTACTTTTTTATCGATCCTGAAAGGATGAAAAGTAAAGCTGACCTCGGCGGAATTTGAACACAGTGCTCAAAAAGCAGGAACAAATTCTGTAAGGAATCCTGACCTTAACAATTTGTCCGTTTATAATTGCCCTTAATTCACAACGTCTGGGTTTCATTCCAAACGTACCGACATTACTGACATCCAAATCGCCCTGAGTCGAAACCAATTGTCTTAAACTGTAAAACACTGAGTTTAAGTTCCTCATCTCTTAAATATAGAACTGCATTAAATCGACCCCAGTACATACATACATACATACATACATACATACATACATACATACATATATATATATATATATATATATATATATATATATATATATATATATATATATATATATATATATATACAAGGGTGTGGAGTGGAGTGAAAGCATTTGAAGAGGCCAGGATGATGCAAGCAGGGCTCAAGAGATATTTAAGGAAAAATGTAAAGACTGAGAAGGTGAATGACAAGGACCTTTTTGTGTGCACAGTCTGTGACAGACCATGTCTGTCCTTGGCTGGCCTCAAATCTCACCTGCGAACCCATGGAAAACAAACCTCATCCAGCTATTCTGATTATATGTCTGTGCACACGTTTGAATGTGGTGTGTGCCAGAGGGTTTGCAAATCCAATGGGGGTCTTAAAAGACATGTTAGGATCCACAATGAGCAGAACTTAATTGCAGGTATTCGTAGTGCAAATCAGAGGTGCAATCTGTGTAGGTGTTTTTTGAAAACATTGTCTGGTTTAAAAAGCCACATCAGACGCCATCAAAGGGGCTAAGGTGTAGGTGCAGGAGGTGGTCAAACTCTGTTTAAGGAGTAGACAACCACCATATATATATATATATATATATATATATATATATATATATATATATATATATATATATATATATATTTATATATATACGTATGTATGTATGTATGTATGTATGTATGTGCAAGGGGGCGTGCTGAAAAGTTATTGGCTTTGGGTAAAAGAAAATACAAGAGGATCAGTTAATAATGATTTTATGCAGCATATTCCCCTACCTGATTCATACACTTATTGCAGCCGTCCTTCAGGTCTTCTAAACCCTGCAAAAACATTCGGTAGGTCGGGCCTCCTGTCAGGCCTTTTGCAACACCCTTAAAGCCAGGGACTTTTCAGCAACACCTCATATATATATATATATATATATATATATATATATATATATATGTATATATATATATATATATATATATATATATATATATATATATATATATATATATATATATATATATATATATATATATATATATATATATATATATATATATATATACATATATATATATATATATATATATATATATATATATATATATATATATATATATATATATATATATATATATATATATGTGTTTATATATATATATTTATATATATATATATATATACATATATATATATATGTATATGTAGTTGTGTATCTGTGTGGGTTGGGGCGGTGTATGTGTCTTCATTGCCAGTATATAATTGTACAAAGGAACACTGTGTATATCGCTATCACTACTGAATGTTTCCATGACTACAGCATATCTGTCTTCATGTCCAGGACATAGTTGTTTCCATGGCAACGATACATCACCTTGACTAACGTGTATAATTCTCCACTACCAGTATTCAACTGTGTCCATGGTTACTATATTTCTCCAAAGATATTGTAAGATTCCGTGATTACAGACTATATGTCTTCAATGACAAGTTTTAGATACATAGTTGTATCTATGGCTGCGGTATTTGTGTGTGTGTGCATGTATATGCGCCGAGGTGTGTGTGTTACTTGTGCGTGTTGTGTGTGTGTGTGTATGTATATATATATATATATATATATATATATATATATATATATATATATATATATATATATACATATATATATATATACATACATATATATATATATATACCCAGAGAAAAAATATGTTTCACTCTACAACTAAAGACTGGCTTTGATAATGGCCTAGGTATGTCTGAGATTATATATCTGGCTAAGACGATAAAGGCATTCAGGAGTGCATAATCAAACAAAAGCTGAAGCTATGGTCATGATTAAAATATGCCTTTTTCATCGATCAAAGGAGAGCTTATACGTGATCAGTGGACTTGCTTGAGATAGTACCCAAGATTTTTAAATAACACCACCCTGCCATCTATTAAATGACTAATGGTCATATTAGATAATGGAATTTTAGAAATACTCATAAAATGATGAGATTGTCACTGCTAGAATATCTTTGTTGACTGATCTGCATAGTTAGGTTTCAGGCTGAAATGTATTTCATTTTGGCTCTGCTTGATCAGGGCCAATCAAGAAGAGAAAGAAAGCATAGGCGCAGGCATGGCTGTGTGGTAAAAATTTTGCTTCCCAAACACATGTGTGGTACCTTCTGTACCTTGTACTTCCTAAACACATGTGCGGTACCTTGGACAAGTTTCTTCTACTAAAACCCTGGGGTGATCAAACGCTTGTGAATGGATTTGGTAGACGGAAACTGACGGTGAGCTGGCAGAAACGTTAGCACGCCGGGCGAAGTGCTTAGCAGTATTTCGTCTGCCGTTACGTTCTGAGTTCAAATTCCACCGAGGTCGACTTTGCCTTTCGTCCTTTCGGGGTCGATAAATTATGTACCAGTTACGCACTGGGGTCGATGTAATTGACTTAAACTCTTTGTCTGTCTTTGTTTGTCACATCTGTGTTTAGCCCCTTGTGGGCAATAAAGAAATAGGAAACTGAAGGAAGCCTATCGTGTGTGTGTGTGTGTGTGTGTGTTTGTGCGTGTGAATATGCATGTATATATCTGTGTGTGTGTTTCTTTGTGTTTGTATTTGCCCCCCAACACCGTTTGATAACCGGTGTTGATTTGTTGAGAGCTTCGTAACATAACAGTTCGGCAAAACTGACCGATAAAATAAGTACCTGACTTTAATGAAAATAAGTTCTAGAATCGATTCGTTCTATTAAAACGTTTACAAGGTGCTGTCCCAGCATGGCCGCAGACCAATGTAGGAAACAAGTAAAAGATACAATATAAAGCTAGGTCCAATTCCAAGTAATGTATATCCACATCCAAAATAAGACAAGCCTCTTGGCGTATATGGAGTGTAAATCATACACCATAAATAATTAGTCATTTCAAGTTGGGAATTAAATTCTATGAAAGTAGAAAATGAAGTTCCTACTAGAAATGAGGCTACTTTACACAGTTCCGTTTTCCCACCCATCTTGCGTTATAACCAACTCGTCACCATTTACACATCCGCCCCTAAACTCAATATTTCAATGTGTGTGAGCGTGCGTGTATGTATATATGTATGTATGTATGTGCGTGCCTATGTGTGTGTGCATGCGTGTGTGAAACAATGCATTCCAGTCCAGTGCGTATTATCCCATTTCTGGCTATGTAAACATACACCTATTCAGCCACAAAGTTGCATAAACCCGCATGTGTATACTCACACTTGCAGGCACACGCATGTACGCATACAAAAAAGTGATTATATATATATGTGTGTGTGTGTGTGTGTGTGTGTGCGTGTGTGTATGTGTGTGTGGTGGCGCAATGGCCCAATGGTTAGGGCAGCGGACTCGCGGCCATGAGATCGAGGTTTCGATTCCCGGACCGGGCGTTGTAAGTGTTTATTGAGCGAGAACACGTTCCGGTAGTGGGTGGTCGTGAACTCTGCTGTATTCTTTCACCGCAATTTTCTCTCACTCTTT
>NC_142937.1:44631422-44641422 GCF_046866305.1 Octopus bimaculoides | reverse complement strand
ATATATACATGCATATGTATGTATCCGTGTGTGTGTGTATGTTTATGTGTGTGTGTGTGCGTGTGTGTGCGTGTGTGTGCGTGTGTGTGTGTGTGTGTGTGTGCGTAATACCAGAAATATATATAAAACTTATATATATTCCCACACCTACATATCTATATATCTATATATATATACATATATATGTAGAGAGAGATATATGTATGTATGTATGTATGTATGTATGTATGTATGTATGTACATGTTTGTATGTATGTGTATATACATATGTATGTCTGTGTGTGCGTGAGCGTGTGTGTCTATGTAAACGCATGCTCATATACATACATACATACATAAATACATACATACATACATACATACATACATACATATATACATTGACGCATACGGATGCGTGTCTGTGTCTCTATAGGTGTGTGCGTATATATAACCATCGACACGCCAGCTGGCAGTATATTTTACAATAAAACTACACCTCATTACCATTAAGCTCTATTTGTGAAAGCTAATTAAATACATGAAAACTGAGAATTGGATATACTCTACTTCCCATTGCATACATACATACATACACACATACATACATACATACATGCCTGGAAACATACACACATACGTACATACATACATGCATACATACATACATACATACATACATATATACATATATGCGTTGAAACATGAATGCCTACGTACAACACACACACACACACATATTCATACATAAACTCATACATAAACACATACAAACACTCATACATACACGCATGCATACACACGCGCGCGCACACACATACTAGAAGGTTACCCGGCGTTATCCGGAAAATGTTGTACACCGCTTCTTCATTTTTATTTTTAATTCATTTATCTTTGTTGCTGAAAAGGGACGCGTTGGTGGTGAGATGCTCCTTAATTCGGATGTGGAGTTGTCGTGTTGTGCATCCGATATAGTGGTAGTCGCATTTGAAGCATCGTATTTTGTATACCACACACGTATGTAGGCACATGTCAGTGTCACGAATGAGGCAGTTCGTTTAAGTGCAGGGCTGCCGTACTGAACGTGACCACCTCGTTGATAGTTTTTTTGGCGTAGGGACTGTTCCGAATGGGCCAATCGAATGTCGAATCCTTCGCTGCGGATAGCGTTGTAGTTGGCGGAGGTGGTCTTCTCATTGAAGTGGGTAATCTTCAGGACAGAGCTTTTAGAAAGATCCTTCTTGGGACGTTTAGTTGGCCTGTGCTCCTGTATGGAGTTAATGATGGACGTAGGATGTCCGTGCGTCCCATCTATCTTTAGGAACTGAGTAACATGTGCGTCCCGGCTGGTGTTGTCACTGCATCTTTTGCGTATCCGGGCTATCTTGTTATGCACAGAGTTCATTTTGGCCTTGATAGTGGGGGGGGGGGCGATTTATAACGGACGAAGATGTCCTGGCAAGCAGATTTTCTGTAGAAAACCTTGCTGATTTTCCCCTTGTCCACGATGTTTAAACGAAAGTCGAGGAAGGGGAGGGAACCATCACTGTTAGGCTGTTCATTGGTGAAGGTAATCTGTTGGTCCGTCTTATTGAACTCCTCCAGTATAGTGGATGCGTCTTCATGAAATGGGGTGAGCATGAGCTTGTACATATACCTGGCGAGAAAGGCATATGCGTGGCAGGTGGTGAGCCCTACGCTCCAGCCGGTCTAAATATGCAATAGCGAGATTATATCTGTATACAGATGTATACACACACACACACACACACACACACACACATATATATATATATATATATATATATTTATATATAATTTATATAAGGGCATTAACTATATAGTAATGCCTCACGCTTAGAGGGACTAAATAAGTCAAAAACTACCAAAAAATAAGCACATATTTATTCGGTAAATATGTGCTTATTTTTTGGTAGTTTTTGACTTATTTAGTCCCTCTAAGCGTGAGACATTACTATATAGTTAATGCCCTTATATAAATTATATATATTTATGGGAAAAAAACGATGGGTTTTTTTCCTTATGGGGTTTTTTCACGCTGACTACTTGATAAATTCTTATAAAGATTTTATCCTATATTATATTATATATATTTATAATTAGTAATTGCAATCGTCAATTGCGAAACAAAAATATCTCATTCATTTTCAATTCTTTCCCATCCTTGAATCTTTTGATTGAGCAAGGAAGAACCAAACGATTCAAGAATGGGATGAAACTGAAAGTGAATGGGAACATGAATTGCAAAACAAAAGATCACGTCTACTGCATTACATGCTCACAATTCAATGAGAATTACACTTGAGAAACTGGGATAAAACTAACCAGTCGCGTAAACGTGCATAAACAATAAATTAAAGATACATCTTTTAGAAATGTTCCATGTAATAAACATTTACAAAATAAAAGGGAAAAATTATCAACTGCGAAAAATAAAAGAAGAAACTTTATTACAAATCTGAAACTAAACCGGAAATAGCTAACATCATTACAAAAGAAAATTATGTACATTAAAAAAATTATGTACATTAGAAAAAAATTAAATACATTATCCACCCCTGGTAGCTATGCAGACGATACAAACGTCTCTCAGAGGATATAGAACATGTATCTCAGAGGATCTACACAGTGAGTTGGACGCAATATACAAGTGGGCTGAGGAAAATAACATGCAGTTCCATGCTGGAAAATTCTAAGCCCTGAAATACCAACATCTGAAACTCAATGAAAATCAAATAGTATACACTGGTCCAGGAGGGATTGCATTCCATAAATCAAAATCAGTGAGTGACCTGAACATCGACATGAGTAATGATACATCTTTCCAGACGCACATTACCAAGTTGGCAATAAAATGCGGACGCTTCGCCAGATGGATACTTCGAACTTACAAAACTAGAGAAAAGGAAACGATAATGATTTTCTGGAGGACTTGCGTCCTCAGCTGTCTGGATTACTGCTCCTAACTGTGGGCACCAAACAGTGTAAAATTAACGACAGAAGCCGAGGCGATCCAGCGAAGCTGCACAAAGCTGATCGACACAATGCGACATATCAGCTACTGGGAGAGACTGAAAGAGTTAAGATACTACTCCCTGGAGCTAAGGCGGGAAAGATATGCAGTAATATGCATCTGGAAAATGCTCAAAAAACTTGTGCCAACCTTTGGCATTATCAATTACACAAACAGCAAGACGGTGCGCCACTGCATAGTACCAAAAATCCCAACGTTGCCATCAGGATACAGGACCAGATGATGCAATAGCTTGGGCTTCAAAGGCTCACAGCTCTACAATATCCTCCCACGAAGCCTGAGAGACCTGCATGCTGTGGTTGTAGGCTTTTTCAAAACAAAACTAGATCTCCTGTCAAGAGTTCCGGGTGAACCTACCTCAAGGCAAGAAAAACAGATGAGGGCAGCAACGTCAAACTCCCTCATCCACCAGATGTCAACTATAAGAGGAGGTTTAGTGAAAGTGAAGCAAAGAAAACGGCGGTGCTCCAGCATGGCCGCAGTCCTCAGACTGAAACTTATAGCAGATAAAAATATATGTCCCGAGAAACGTGTTCGAAAAGTTGGGAAACGAAAGCACACTAGATGTAAAATACACATTAAGATAGACCCACGTTTCATTTCCTGTGACTATTTTGCTCAAAAATTCCTCGATCGAGGAGGTTTGCTTTTGTGCTCTGCAGTAAGCTCTCTCGATACCCATCTCGCACAGACTTTATGGAAGTCGAGCTAATCGTGGATGATTTGATAGGAAGAACCATGACTAATCTGCAGAGAACAAGCTACCTCGCGGTTCACCAGTACCATCTCCCAAGCTTGTTGAATCTTCTCGTCAGTGGTGGAGGTTGACGGTCCTCCCCTTATTGTGCATTAGCAATCGGATCACTGATCTTTGTTCTTCTTTGATGCACATTGCTAGCGAAACGACCATGCTTACACTGTAAAGCTAGAAAGAAAAATGGCGCGATCAGGCTCAAACTTCAATCATGTGACCACTTAGTACTAACTATTAGCACGCATGTGCAGAATACAGTGCGAGAATAATAAATATATGATATGGCAAAAGTGCGGATAATTTTTGACTTCCCTTCGTATATGGTCGCTACAAATTATTGTGTGTGTGTCTATACTGGACTTTGACAGCAGTCAGTTCCGACATGATAGCTTTTATCATTCTTAAATAAATAATGAAATTCGATATATATGTTTCTAGATCATCCCATTTTTGTGAGTATATGTGTATGTGTCGGTGCGCGCTTGTGTTTGTATCAAAGAGAGGTGTGTGTATGCGTATGTATGCATTTATACGTGTGGTGTGTATGTGCGTATCTGTGCGCATAACAAAATTTTTAATATTGATTGCTTTCTGGTTATGTTGTAGATGAAAATAGACGGAAGTGTGCGATTTGAGTAGAAATTTTGTTAATTATAATTAAGGCTAACCTTCTAATGGTATCTGCACAGTCAGCAAACATTCTTGGGAATTTATTGAAATGTTTATATGTACTCAGACACACGCGCGCGCACACAAACACATATGTATTAATGCATATACATATATACATGCACATATATGTAGACATACATTCATACCTATATACACACACACATATGAATATAAATGCTTATATATATATATATATATATATATATATATATATATATATATGTGTGTGTATATATATATATATATATATATATATATATATATATATATGTGTGTATATATATATATATATATATATATATATATATATATATATATATATATGTATATATATATATATATATATATATATATATATATATATATATATATATGTATATACATACATATATATATATATGTATACATACATATATATATATATATATATACATACATACATACATACATATATATATATATATATATATATATATATATATATATATATATATATATATGTATATATGTATATATATATACCTGTATAAATGCATGCATGACATCCTTGTGCCTGGATTTGTATACACGTTTGTATTTTCAAGTTTGTGTGGGTCTGTATATATATGAACGTGTACTAGTTTGTCCATAGACATGAGTTTGCGCATGCCTATTTGAATATACGTCTCTGTATGTGTGTATGAGTGTGTGTATGCGTGTGTGTATGTGTGTGTATACGTGTGTGCATGTAAGTGTGTATGGGGGTGGCTACTGCTTCACAAACTCGACATTCTATGTTTGATCAGTTTGTGCAACACATTGAGGGAACGCTGCAAGACCGGGTTAACAAATACCTTGCGAATTTGGTTGTTAGAAATGGTGCAGAAGCCCGCTCTATATGTCTATCTGCATGCAGTGGAAAGTGTGCGTGTGTGTGTTGTTTGTGTGTGTGAGTGTACGTGAGTGTGTGTGAGTGTACGTGAGTGTGTGTGAGTGTACGTGAGTGTGTGATTGTGTATGTGTGTGAGTATATCGGTGTAAAAAGATATGTCAATTTGCATTATTTTACATTAGTAACTTAATCGTTCAATAGATAGAATTCGATAAAATAATTAGTTCGACGAAATAAACATTAGGATACGTATTTGCTATCCGTAATCCAGCATGCCTAACGTCCAATAACTAAAATTAGCAGAAGGAATTTATAATTCCGCTCAAGGGACCGCTCCAATGCCTAGCGCTTCTTTGTTTCCAAGACTGCCCAAACAAAATCGAGTTCCTTGTTTAAAATGCAAATTTGGAAGCATATTTATGCTTCGCTGTGGGGTTTAAGTCCATAACTGATATAAAAAAGTGACAATTGTATTACAGCTCTAGACATAACCGTAGTAAACTATCATTTAACTTACATTGATATTTTCCCGTCATAATTTGTGCATGAAGCAACGGACACAGTAAAAATATTTCAGACCTAGTCTTCGCAACCACTGTGATACAATCTGTAATGCATTAGTTGAGAAAACTCTTCTCTCAGACTACGACATAATGTTCTGCAAACTTGTTCTGCAAACTTGTTCTGCAATCTAATGTCTCAATACTCAAAGACATGAGCATGCACACTCGCTTCAGCACACCTATTGGATAATGAGTCTGCATGATAAATTGGGATTCAATTATACATGAGTTGTCACTTCTGGCTATCTTTCGCACAGTTTTTCATACATCAAAGCGCCTTGGTAGGTGTTTGAGGATGCAGTTACCAAAAGAATTTCAAACAATAACTCATGGTTTGAGCTTCAATTGGTAGGTCCTGGGAAGGCAATATCGCTCACTACAAAAATTAAAGGACTTGATTTTAAAATTTAAAAATAAAAAAACAAATATTATCAGTAATAGGGCCCACGATCGACAGCAATATCAATGATTGAATCGAAAAAATATAATGTTCATAACAGCATGAAAATTATAAACAATCAAAGAGCCGTTGGTTAAAACTTGGCCATTGAGAAATTAAGGATAACCCAAATATGTTCACTTTGTTTTTCAAAACTATTGTGTTACTCATTCAGCCATTGATCAAGTAGCTTTTTCCACAAAAATGTCAAGAAAATAAATAAATAAATAAAAAGATTTTTCAGAAATACTGATGATCGATATTGTTGAAGCAGATTAAAATGGTTAGCTCGGTCAAAAGCTTTGCTAAAGTCAAAGCATAAGGCATTGATGTTCGACCCTTCTTCCAAATCATTTAAAATGTAATCAAAATAGTGCGGAAACTGTATTAAACTGTCTCTATATCATAAGCCATGATAGCTCTTCAGTAACTCACTTGTTTTTAATTTGATCAATCCTAATGAAGGCTTTTACTCCTATGGGGATGGAGCCTTCTTCTATTTTAGTTCCCAAGTTATGGTAACTATATCCGCAAACATCTGCCAAGTTGCTTTGATGTCTGTAAAAGTGTATGTGAAAGACCAGGCGAGAAGGGATAGGTCATGTGTAATTAGTCTCCAGTTTGTTTTATACAGACCTATGATGTCAAAGTATTTACTAATCCTGCTGAAGCTGACTTAGGCAGTATCAATGAAAACAACCCCCAAAACATCATACCAGACATACCTTTCTGCATGCCAAAAGTTGTAAAGCTATAAAATTAAACATTAGACACTAGTATCCTTAACAAGTGCTGACAACAACTTGCATTTCCCCTAGGCAATTTCTGGAGAAAATCACTAAATATTTAAGGATAACCTGCTTTCCAAACAGGTTGAACTCAAATTTTTCCCTTCATTTAGCAGCATGTCGTTTTGTTTTGCCCGTTGGATCATATTTATGTCTCTCCGGTTTTCAAAACGAGAAATAAATCGCTCACGGTAGAATTAACTCTCATAGAAAGCGGTGGGATTAATAGAATAACTAAGTTACTGAAGAGTAAGAGTCTGCTAAAACCCAACCATCATTGCCTTCAATGAGTCAGAGTTTTCATAATACTGTTTTTACACCACTTTGACAACATTTAAATGCTGAGGGCTCAAACACTGATGCCATCATATATACGTTGATTTCATCAAGGCTTTTGATAGCGACGACCACATTATTTGAAAAACAATCCAGCACTTTACTCTTTTATTTTTTTTTCTTGTTTAAGTCATTTGACTGCGGCCATGCTGGAGCACCGCCTTTAGTCGAGCAAATCGACCCCAGGACTTCTTCTTTGTAAGCCTAGTACTTATTCTATCGGTCTCTTTTTGCCGAACCGCTAGCTAACGGGGACGTAAACACACCAGCATCGGTTGTCAAGCGATGGTGGGGGGACAAACACAGACACACAAACACACATACATATATATATATATATACGACGGGCTTCTTTCAGTTTCCGTCTACCAAATCCATGGCAACATATGACGTAATGTATTGAGTTCTTGTGAATTTTATTGACATACTTATATATATAAATGTGTGCGCTCGTACAGGTAAGATTATATATGTATTTGTATGCGTGTGTGCATATGTATATATGTACATATGTATATATGTATATATATGTATGTATGTATGTATGTATGTATGTATGTATGTATATATATATATATATATATATATGTGTGTGTGTGTGTGTGTGTGTGTGTGTGTGTGTGTGTGTGTATATATATATGTAGAGAGAGAGAGAGAGAGATACATACATACATAGTACATATATATATATGTGTGATATATGTGTGAGTATCTATATGTGTGTGTGCGCGTGTACGTGTGCTTGCACAGAAACATACTTACATATGAGTGTAGCCGGACGGGGAGTATACGTCTACATCTTTATGCGTTTGTCTGGGAGTGTGCATGCACGCGCGCGCGTTTGTGTTTGGGTGTTCGTGTGAATTTTTTCTGAAGCAAGTGTAAGGAGATATCGTATTTTGCTTATGCACACAGCTGTTGTATGTCCACATACACATACACACAAACACACACACACGCACATACGCACACAAACAAGTATGTTTGTATGTATGCATCTATGTATGTATGTATGCATAACTCTATGTGCGTACAGGAAAACTGAAATAACTCGTCTAGGTCGTTGACCTGATTTGAGATATTTCGGATATGTAAAATTAACTCCAATTCATTGAAATATGCCTTACAGTTGTAAAACCAAAAATATTGCTTGTCTACTTTCGAAATAGACATTGTTCAGTGATTCAAGGAGCCTGAGAAATCAATGATTCTCTGATGAAATCCAGTTAGAGCGAAGCATGTCCATATCTGTCGTCTTCAGATTTTCCCTATGCACGCAATGGAAATTTACTGAGCGCAGAGCTAAGGACACACATCAGGTTCAACGCGATGACAAGAACAACAATTAGAACTAAAATAACAATACCAAAGTGTATCCCTATACGAATAGCCAGACTTCAACGTCCCTAGATCTTCAGCCATGTTTGTGTGCTCATTCATCCATTCATCCCTTCTTAATTAATATCTCTTTTATAATCTCAAATTTCTCATTTTTTCTTCTTTTACTTCTTTCTATTTTCCTCTTTCTTTTTATGTATGTATGTATGTATGTATGTATGTATGTATGTATCTATCTATCTATCTATCTATCTATCTATCTATCTATCTTTCCTTCTTTCTGTCTTGATTCGTTTATCTATTTCTTTCTTTCTCATTAATTTCTCTTTCTACTTTGTCTTTTACTGTCAATCTGTCTATTGCTCTGTCTGTATGTCTGCCCCTCTCTGTCTTTCTGTGTATATGTGTATTTATACGAGATTTGATCAACAAGTATCATGACTGTTCCCATAGTAACGAAGCTAAACGACGGAAACTGAAGCCGCTAGGCAGATATTGACCATGAACTCTACTGTGCATGCGCACTAAGTTTTAATGTTCCAGCTCACTTCCGCTGTTTACAGCGGTGCTTGGAAAGAAGGCGTGTAGCGTGTGATCGTCGCATTGACCATGACAGAGAAAGTTGTCATGGCGATACCTTCTCAGAGGACTACTAAAGTTGCAGAAAATGTATGAGCCGCACAGAGGTGTACGAGTGATTCAGAAGTTTCCAGGATCGCCGATAACTGTCAACATTAACGAATGTTCTGGGAGACACGCAACCAGCAGATCTGACACAAACATCGCAGATGTGCGTACATCTGTAAGAGGAAATCATAGAATCACCATCCGTGAGTTATCAGAGGATGTCCAGTTCAGTCCATTATCACTGAAGATTTGGGTATGAGAAGCGCGTCTGCTAAGTTTCTGCAAAAACTGCTTTCAGCCGACCAACAAGATATTCGCGTTTCAGTTACAAAAGATCTCGATGATCGTAAAGAGAACGGTGAAAAATTTTTGAAAACTTCGCGTAGGATACTGTACAGGTATCGCCAAGCATTTGGTAGAATTTGATGCTAATTCTCTGCGCCACTTTCTCTGTCATGGTCAATGCCACGATCACAGACTGTAAACAGCTAAAGTGAGCTAGAACATTAAAACATGCACAGCAGAGTAAAAGGTCAATCTGTCCCCAAGCGGATTCGCACGGCATGCATAAGCTTTGT
>NC_142937.1:44626422-44628922 GCF_046866305.1 Octopus bimaculoides | reverse complement strand
TACGTATGTATATGCATATGTATATGTATGTATATATATTTATGTATGTATATGTGTATATATATATATGTATTTATGTATATATATATATATATATATATATATATATATATATATATATATATATATAAATATATATATCAGAAGGATGTGTTATAACACTATTCCACATATACAAAAACAGCCTTACCAAGAATCTGATATATTTCCATAATCAGCTGCCCCACGGATATCATTATGGTTTCAACAGCTGACCAGTACCATTCAATCCGGCGGTGTCATCAGCACCAAAATAGATGTTGTTTGGGAACAAACATACCCCAAAAATACACAAATTTCAAACACATTTACCCTATGTATAACAGTGTCTGTAAATAAATTAAATAAGTAAATCAATAACTAACTCCTAAATATGTAACCAAAAGACGACTAAGCCTGTAACTCATACATTTTATTCCTTACCATTCTTTATAGTATAATAAAAGTGAAAGCTTGATAACCACATTCATACAATCTAAATATAGTCAGGATTAAACTAACTTTAAAATTAGACTAGAACAAGAAACGTATATATATACATATATTTATATATATACATGCATATATATATATATGTGTATGTGTATATACATACATACATACATACACACACACGCTAACAATCACGCAAACATACACACAAACACACACACCCAAGCATACACACCCTTGCACACATAACCCATATATACCCCCATTCACACATACCGCACATACCTCCCACACACCTAACACACACACCTCCCACACACCTTACATATATACCGCCCACACACATGACAAACATACATGCGCGCCCTCACACACACATATAGACGAACGCACATACACACACACACGCACAGTGGTAGAGACACACACCTTACACAGCCCTATACACACACAGACACGCAGACACACCCATATATACGCGCACGCCTACATACACGTACATACACAGCCGCATACACATGCACACACACACACAGGAGTGCACACACAAAATAACACACATACCTGGCACACATCCTTACGCTCTCACACACATACGCACGCACACACACATAAACACACACATACACATACACACACGCACACACACCTCTCACATACACAAACACACACATACACGTACACACATACACATACACACACATGCACACACACACACACCTCTCACATACACAATACTCACTCACATACACAACACACACGCACGCACGAAAACATACACAATATACACAGACACGCACACACAAAAAATATACACACACGCACACGGACACACACATACAGACACACATAAGCACACACGCGCATACACACACACGCACCCGTACCTAACACTCACAACCCCACACACATCACAATCCCACACACACACGCACACGTACAAAATACACACACACACGCATAGGTACCCAACACCTACAACCCCACACAAACACACACACGAACACACACATACTCAAAAAACTGCCTGCTGACCTGCCACTAACCATTGTCCATAAGCACCCACTAACTATTCCTGCTACTAATTCCTTCCACTACGTCACACACACACACACACACAAACACACATACACACTAACAGATAAACCACCAAACCGTGCACACACACACACACACACATATACATGCGCACATACACGTTCTGTTATCACACACACACTCGCAGACTCTCGCGCACGCACAGATATTCACCTCCCTTTTTCACTCTCCTGTCTTAGAATGAACTTTTCCCCCACCACCTCCTCTTCCGGTCCTTTCACAATGTAACCTCGTGGGCATCGGTGCCATTTTCCTCTTCCTCCGTTTTTCCATTCTCCGAACTTTCTGTCTTTCCGACGAAGGGCTCCGCCCGAAACGTCGTGCTCTCTCTCCTTCCTTTCCCGAGCGTCCAATAACAGTATCCGTATCACGTCCTCACTTTGTTGTTTTTTTATGTTTTTTTTAAACTTATATATATATATATATATATATGTATACATAGGTGCAGGAGTGGCTGTGTGGTAGGTATAGGCGCAGGAATGAACTATATATGTATACATACATATATATGTATGTATATATATATGTATGTATATGTGTATATATATATATGTATATGTATATAAATATATATATTTGTATATATATATATATATATATATATATATATATATGTATGTATGTATGTATATATACATAAATATTATTTATATGTATGTATATGTATATATAGATGTGTGTATGTATATGTGTATATATATATATATATAGTAATCACTCGCCATATCGCAGTTCACCTATCGCGTTTTATTATTTAAGCTTATTCAATTCCTCCATGATGTTGTTTTTAATTTGTAATAAAATAAATATATACAACTTACAAACACAATAAGGAAATATACAGCATTGTTTCTACTTCGCGAAATTTCACCTGTCGCAGGGGATTTTAGAACGTATATATGCATGTGTGTATGTGTGTATGTGCGTATGT
>NC_142937.1:44611422-44613922 GCF_046866305.1 Octopus bimaculoides | reverse complement strand
GAACTTATTCTAAATTAAAAAGAGAAAGAGAACACAGGTGCGCGCACACAACACACACACACACACACACACACACACACACACACACACACACACACACACACACACACACACATCGCATACACGCATGTATATACATGTATATAAATATATATACATATATACATACGCACACAGAGATACACGGTTCCACCTCTGATCTAAGTTACGTTGGCTCCGCTCTCTCTCTCTCTCTCTCTCTCTCTCTCTCTCTCTCTCTCTCTCTCTCTCTCTCCCTACAACTATTATAGCTATTATAGTGGCCTCGGTTCCTTGGAGCTAACTGGGCTCATTCCACTTCCACTCAGAGATTCCCGTCCCAATCGTCTCTCTAGCCACGCAATAATAATCACTCCACCCTACTCAGTGCTTTCTTCCTAAAATGTCGAACCCAGTCGAATTCCATCGTTGCTCATGACTTTTCCTTCAGGTCTTGATTCACAGAAGTTCAAAAGGAACCTTGATAGAATCAATTTCAATGGTTGAAGAGTGCATGCAAAGGCACTGATCATTTCTCATGACTCACCAACCAAGAAAAAAAACCCAAAGCAAGTACATGCTTTCATCGATATTTTTATTTTAGTTCTCAGAGTAACTGGCGCTCTGTCGGTTACGATGACGGCTGTCCCATTTGATCCGATCAGGAGAACAGCTTGCTTACGAAACAAATGTTCAAGTGGCTGATTACTCCACAGACACGCGTACTCTTAACGTAATTCTCAGGGAGATTCAGAATGACACAGAATATGATAAGGCTGGCCCTTTGAATTACAAGTACAACTCACTTTTCCAGCTGAGTGAATTGGTGCTACGTGAAATAAACGCACAGCCAGGAATCGAACTCACGACCTTACGATCGTGATTTGAATACACTAACTGCTAAGCCACGGAAACTTACTCCATATTCTCGACTCAAAGAAACAGTTCGATATATCTCATTTAGTACTGTAACTATGGACAAGGTTGTCTGTTTCACACACGTACGTTCCATATGTTTAGTTACACACACACACACACACACACACACACACACACACACACACACACACACACACACACACACACACACACACACGCACACACACACACACCTAGCTGCTATTGACACACGCCTTATGTTCACTCCTCAATCAATTGTAAATGAATAGATAATTAGATTGACAACGAATGCTGTACTTACTTAATTTGACCTTTTGGGAAATGGAATTGTGGTTCATTATAGTAGTGATGCTTGTGGTGATCATGGGGAGAGGGGGTTGGTGCCATCTTTGTTGGAAAGTACAGTTGGTGCTTGTTCTGATATCATGTGTGTACGTATATGTGTGTGTGCGTGCATGTGTGTGTATGTGTGTGTGTGCGTGTGTGTATATGTGTGTGTATGTGTGCGTATACATATATGTATGTATATATGTGTGTCTATATATATATATATATATATATATATATACGGAGCAAATATTCACTGAATATTTAGATAGATATTATTATTGTTATTATTATTATCGAGGGCAATATAAATAATTGATAATAACAGCAATAATAATGTAAGTGATTGCAGGTCTAAATTAGCATTATATAATTATATAATTAAAACTCATATCATAAGGGCACGCGAATGTGCCTGCCTGCTAGACATAGGAGAGGTGGTTTAATGAGCGTTTTAACTCTTATGTCTTCAGGCAGGCACATCCATGTGCCCTTATGATATGAATTTTTTTTTTTTAACACTTTTCTCGCTGGATTGCATGTTCGTTTCTCTTTTTGCCATCTGTGATTTTATTCTTGATCTTCTATATAAATGACGATATTTCCTCCGTCTGGTTGTTTTTCTTTCTACAAAACGGGAAGTTACATTGCGGAACAGTTGTTTTTACGAGTTATATTCATTTATCACCCGACGAGATACATCTGCACCGCCGGATGCTCCTGAACCAGTTGTTGAGTGTCCTACCCATGGGGAATCGATGCTAGATGTGTCGAAACAATTGTGATTAATAATAAATTCTCGTATATTCCATCTTCCATCTTTCATTGGCCATATGTGAGGAACTTTTAGTCGAATGAATCGATTCTAGTACTTAATTTTTATTTGCTAAGTCTGGTACTTATTGCTCACTGTTGCCGAACCACTAGATTACAGGGACGTAAACACACCAACACCGGTTGTCAAGCGGTGTAGGGGGACTAACACATCCACAAAGTCACACACACACACATACACACAAACACACACACACACACACACACACATATGCCGTGTATACGAGGGGGTACCGAAAAGGAATCTAGATTTTGAAATATCATTTTATTTACTTAGTTTTACATGTTTACACTTTTATCGCCTTCAAAGAGTATTCTCCATTTAAAACAATGCATCAGTCCAGACGCGCTTTCTACAGTTCGAAGCAGTCCCAGAATTCTTGCGAAGTGAAGCCTTTTTAACGCCTCCATCGTTTTTTCC
>NC_142937.1:44576422-44606422 GCF_046866305.1 Octopus bimaculoides | reverse complement strand
AGTGCTCTTGTATATGAATTTGCCTTAGGTTGTTAAATTGCTAATAAGCCACTCATATTATATATATATATATATATATATATATATATATATATATATATATATATATATATATATATATATACATACATAATACATACATACATACATATATATATATATATATATATATATATATATATATATATATATATATATATATACACTTGACTAGACTACCCGTAGTTCAAGGTACCTGACAAAACAATGTATCTCGGGAATCCGTAGTCCAATTTACGCCAAACTTCTATTATTCTGTGTGTATTCACATTTTAATAGATAGATAGATAGATAGATAGACAGATAGATAGATGTATATATACATACATGCACACACATACACTCTTACATTTACATATACATAAACACACTCAAACATACAAACACTCATAAACGTATCGAGTGGTATATTTTCGTGCGAACGTTTGAGTATACGAGTACAAAGAGGAACTAAATGTATGTCTGAATGTGTGCGTACATATGTGTGTGTGTGTGTATATATATATATAATATATATATATATATATATATATATATATATATATATATATATATATATATATATAGATATATATATATATATATATATATATCAGCGCGTGATTGAATCACTGCGTATGTGAGTGCATGAGCATATTTGTGCGAACGTGTATACTATACATATATGTGTATATGCTTGTGTTCGTCCGTTAGGAAAGAGATCGAAGCAGATCTCATTCGTTTCTATGAATGGGATTAGATTAAATAAGACGGTAGGCTTGATGAAACAACAGTATTTTGACATATAGGTTTCATTCCGCTATATTTAGCCATCTTTGCGAGATTATTCTAGAAAATAAATTCCCTACCCACGCCAGTGAGCAGATTCGGATGTCATGATTGAGATGCATCAACGATGATTTTCTTTTCTTTTTTCATTTTATACTTATTAATTCCTGATACATGTTGAAGGGAATAATAATAATAATAATAATAATAATAATAACAACAACAACAACAACAATAATAATATAAAAAAACTTTTCTGCTGTAGGCATAAGGCCTGAAATTTTGGGTGGGAAGGTCTAAGTCAATTACATGAATCCCAGTGTTCAAATGGTATCGATCCCAAAAGATTGGAAGGCAAAGTCGACCTCGGCAGAATTCGGAATAAGAACGTGAAGACTGACGGAAAGTCGCTAAGCATTTTGTCCGGCGTCCTAACGATTTTGCCAGCACACAGTCTTAATAATAAGAAGCTTTTTAATAAGAATAAAAAATAGATAGATTCCTTAATACAGACTGCAAGACTCTTCAGCAAAGATACAGGCATGGAATTTGGCACAGATAAGTGTGCAATATTTATCATGAGAAGGGGACAGGTAGTCAACAGCGAAGGCATCCAATTACCAGATGGCCAGACATTAAAACCACTGAAAGAAGGAGAGAGTTATAAGTATTCAGGAGTATTAGAATCTGACAGGGTACTAACTACAGAAATACAAACGAAAATTGAAGAGAAAATCAGAAGGGTAAGGAAGCTGATGAAATCAAAGCTAAATGGTCCGAATCTAATGAAGGCTGTAAATACTTGGGCGATATCATAACTTAGATACTCATCAGCTTTTGTAGAATGGACAAAAAGTGAATTAGCAAAGCTAGACAGAACTAGGAAGGAATTCAGTATGAATGGAGGACTGCACCCAAGGGCAGAAATAGCAAGAGAATACTTATCTAGAAAGGAAAGTGGTAGAGGGCCAATATCAGTAGAAGATTGTGTGGAGTTAGCTAGAGTAGATATAGACCCCTATGTAAGTATTAGTGGAGAAAGTTTATTAAAAACTACTTGAGTCACAGCAAGACATAGGAAAACCAAAAAAAAAAAACAATGTCAAAAACCAGAAAAAATAGCAAAAGTCATTTGACTTGTAGGAGAAGGCTTTGTGTAGTAGGTTCCCAAAGATAGTTAACATGGTGAGACATAGTTGCAGAAAGGAAGGCTCAAAGGGGAGACAGAAAGCTTGTCAGTAGCTGTATAAGATTAAGTATTAAGGACTAATTGGATAAAAGCCAAGATATACAAAAACCAAGTAGATTCTCTATGTTGGATATGCAAATTAAAAGAGGGAAGAGTAACTCACACAGTAAATGAATGTAGTATGCTTACACAGAAAGAATACATGAAAAGACATGGCAACCTAGGGAAAGTAATCCATTGGGAGTTATGTAGAAAGCTAAGATTTGACTATACTGTCAAAATGGTAAGAACATGAACCTAAAAAACTAAAAGAAAGTAATAAATATAAGATGTTGTGGGACTTTAACAATCAAACTGATAGAATAATAGAAACTAGAAGGTGAGATAATAAACTAGGTGAGATAATAAAGAAGTTCTTAAGGCCTTCTATCAGTCCATGTATTTTTCCACAAATAAATCTAATACTGAACAAACCTACCTAAACTAGAGACGGAAGCAGCTTGAAGTAAGACCCCCACATAGACAGGAACAAACTTACCAACGTCAAAAGAAACACTATGAAAAGAAATTACTGACTGAATTAGAGATTGACCAAATTAAACAATCAGTAAGGGATAAAGAGAACCAAGTTACAGATAAAGAAGATACTACTGAAGAAATAATTATAGACCAACACATGTCTGATGAAAATGCAATAATGATTGAAAGAGTTAATGTAACTGATAGGCAAAGTGAAATACTCTCTGAACCAGCCATAAACACTACGGCAGAGGAAAATTAAATAGATGAAGAAAGTCACGCAGAAATTGATCCAAATGAACTAGATGAGCTAATAAATCAAATCATGATTGAATGGCTGAAAATTAAAGAAACCAGTATGAAGGAACGTGACATTCTCCCCAAAATTTGCAACTCTAACCGAAACCTGAAAATAATTGGTAAAATCCGCCTTATACTTAAGGATATAATTTCAGCTAATGATGTTGATATCACAGATTTCAACCACCTGTACTATGCACCCGCTAAAATCTCAACGATTTTATGTTGTTAAAAGATTAGAAAATGACAAGATTCCCACAAAAAGCCTATTTGGCAAGCGCGTATTCAACATCAAATTCAGCTACTTAGGTCTGACATAGAATGTTTAAAAAACTTTAAGTTTGACAAGACTATCAAACCAACAAAAATCCGAAAATTAAAGAAAAGATATATGAAAACCATACTTGACATCGATACCACCATAGAAACTATCAAACAAAAGGTGTGTGCTAAAGCTGCCGGCATAGCAAAGTATGAAAAGCGCGTTAGATTCTTCAAGGACAACAACATGTTCAAAAATAGCCCCAAATTCTTTTTACAGGAAGATAAGAAAAATACCAGTTATAGTAAAGTCTGTCCCATCAAAAGAAGAAGTGCAGGAATTTTGGAATAAAATTTGGGCAGAGGAAAAAGCACACAATAAAAAGACCCCTTGGATTGATAGAATATCTACTGACTTAGACACCTTAGAGGAGCAAAAGTGGGAGGGTATTAAGGTAGAGGATGTAAGATCTGCTCTCGGGAAGTCAAGCAAATGGAAGTTTCCAGGAAAGGATAAACTTCTTAACTTCCGATTGTCTTTCCAGAGAGTCATGAACTGCTAACAAAAATCTACAACAATGTTTTGCAACAGCCTAGTATGATTCTCTCTTGGCTAGTTAATGGTGTTATATTCGTACTTCCAAAAAATGAAGAAACAAATGAACCAAAAAATTATTGACCCATAACTTGCTTAACAACATCTGTCTTGACTGAATATACCAATAGTTTTTTTAATAAAAAGTAGCATATTCCCTAATAAGCAAAAAAGATGTAAACGTGGGTGTTATGGTTGTAAAGATCAGCTACTCATCAACAAGATGATCTTGGAAGATTGTCACAAACGACACAAAAGCTTGTCGATATCCTGGGTAGACTATAAAAATTTTTGATTGTCTACCACATAGCTGGATTAAGAAATGTCTGGAAATGTATAAAATAGCACCTACTATGCGAAATTTCTTGTCTGTAAGTGTGAGATCATGGAGAACTACATTGATTTTGAACAGTGACAATGAATCTCTCAATGCTGGAGGTGTTTGAATTTCATGTGGCATTTTCCAGGGTGACTCTCAATAGTAATAATAATAATAATAATAATAATAATAATAATAATAATAATAATAATAATAATAATAATAATAACAGAGAAGATAAGAAAAGAATACTATAGACTAGTTAGATTAATACTGAAAACAGGACGCAATGCGAAAAACAAGATAACAAGTATCAACACTCTAGCCGTCCCAGTTATATGTTACAGCTACAATATTCTTAACTGGACTCTAAAGGAACTAATCAAAATAGACAGACACACAAGAAAAATAATGACAGGATTTAGGATGCACCACCCAAAATCTGACATAGAAAGACTATATATACAACGTACGGAAGGTTGTAGAGGCCTTATACAGCTAGAAAACTATTACAAAATGACCACCATAGGACTACAGATGTGCCTGCTTCAAAAGCAAGGAAAACTAATACAAACAGCCACAAAGCACGAACAAATAAAAAAAACTGTTTTCAGTCTTTAAAGAAGCTGACATATACAAAAAAGTCATAGTACCTAACAAATATGAAGAAAAAGAAGAAAGAACAAAAGTTGTAAAACAACTGAAATCCAAACTAAAACTGGAACAGAAACGGATCATGATAAATCGATAGCAAGAGAAGCTCCTCCATGTCAAATACTGGATTAAACTAAACAGAAAAGAAGTAGGCAAAGCAAAATTCCCAACAATGGCTGAGAAGCTCAGGACGCAAAGCAGAGACTGAAGGATTTTTAATCGCAGCACAAGACCAAAGTCTCCCCCACCAGAAATTACCAAAGACATGTAATGAAAAGAAATACAAGTAACCGCAGCAGAATATGTGGAGATGGACAAGAAACAATAAATCTTATTGTCTCTGGCTGCCCAGTCCTGGCTAAGAAAGAATATATTCACAGATATGACAGAGTTGGGATCTATATACACTGGAAGATATGCGAACAATATAAAATAACAACAGAAAAATGATGGCACAGTTACACGCCAGAAAAGGTCACAGAAAACGAGAAAGCAACCATACTACGGGATATGCTAATACACACAGATAAAGAAATTAAGGCCAATAAGCCAGATGTAGTTGTCAGAGATCACGAAGGAAAAAAATGCTTTCTAGTTGATGTGTCAATGCCAACAGATAACAATGTTTCTCTAATAGAAACGGAGAAGGAGACACTTTCAAAATACAGAGACCTGGAAACACAGGTAACTCGAATGTGGAGTCTGAAAACAGAAACGATTCCTATCATAGTGGACGCATTAGGTATGATAAACAAATATTCAGACAAATACATAACAAAAACACCAGGAATAACAAGTATACATAATATACAGAAAATAGCACTACTAGGCACCGCACACATCCGACGTAAAACACTTTCAATACAGTAAAAATAAGAGCATCGCAACAAAACACAGCACATACCCAAGGCACACAGAACTGCGCTCAGTAGTGCAGTGAAAGTACGTGATTAAAATAGGATACTGAATAATAATAATAAATAATAATAATAATGATAATAATAATAATAATAATAATAATAATAATAATAATAATAATAATAATAATAATAATAATAATAATAATAATAATAATTAATTCGTTTTATTGGCCACAAGGGCTAATATCAATTAAAAACATGTAAGGACAAAGACAGGACGAAAGTTACAAAAGGTTTTGTCCGAAAAGGTAGGAATAATAATAATAATAATAATAATAATCTTAGTACAAAGCCAGCAATTTTGGAGGAGAGAAAAGTCGATTACAACCACTCCAATACTCAGCAGGTATTTATTCCACCGATTCCGAAAAGATAAAAGGCAAAATTGATCTGGACGAGCTTTGAAGTCAAATCATAAAGCCGGAATTTATTTTGTCCGACGTGCTAATGATTCTCTTAGCTTACCGCCTTGAATAATAATTTATTCTAATTTGGGCACAAGGCCAGCAATTTTAAAGAGAAAGTGTTAGTTGATGTTATACATCCCTGTATTTGACTGATACTTTATTTGATTGACCCCGAAAGCATGAAAGACAAAATTGAACCGGGAAAAATTGGAATTCACAACGTAGCAGTCGGAAGTAAATTCGCAAGGCGTTTCTTTCGATGCTCTTACCATTCTGTTAATTCACCACACGAAAACAATGTTGTTGTTGTTGGCACTCCGTCGCTTACGACGTCGAGGATTTCAGTTGATCCGATCAGCCTTGCTCGTGAAATTAACGTGCGAGTGGTTGAGCACTCCACAGACACGTGTACCCTTAACGTAGTTCTCGGGGATATTCAGCGTGACACAGTGTGACAAGGCTGGCCCTTTGAAATACAGGTACAACAGAAACAGGAAGAAAGAGTGAGAGAAAGTTGTGGTGGAAGAGTACAGCAGGGTTCGCCACCATCCCCTGCCGGAGCTTTAGGTGTTTTCGCTCAATAAACACTCACAACGCCCGGTCTAGGAATCGAAACCGTGATCCTATGACCGCGAGTCCGCTGCCCTAACTACTGGGCCATTGCGCCTCCACACACGAAAACAATATAAATATTAATAAGAACAATTTCTAGCCTCAAGATATGAAGTTGGGGCACTTGTTTTCATTGACTCTGGAAAGGTAAAAGATACAGTTGGATTTTATCTTTAGATTTGAACTTATAGGACTGTAACTAAGTACTTGTTACATGCTAGATTCGGAGAAATTATACAAATAATTTCTTACATAATGATATTGGATTCTTATATAATAAACAACATAAAAATAAAAGAATTCAAAAGGGTGCCAGATAATATGGGTGATGATAATAATAATGGCAGCGGCGTTAATGGTGGTGGTGGTGGTGGTGGTGGTGGTGGTGGTGGTGGTGGTGGTGGTGGTGGTAGTAGTAGCAGCAGCAGCAGCAGCAGCAGCAGCAGTAGTAGTAGTAGTAGTAGTAGTAGTAGTAGTGACGAAGAAAGGTGATAACTGATTATAATGAGGAAAGTGAACGAGAAATGAATCACCAATCAGGATGAGGATGAGGATGATGATGATGATGTTGAGAAGGATGCGGAGGCGGGACAGGAGATGTTATGACGATGACGGCGGCGACGACGACAACGATGATGATGATGATGATGATGATGATGATGATTGTGGTGGTGATGGTGGTGATGATGACGATGATGGTGGTGGTGGCGGTGATGATGATGATGAAGAGGAGGTTCTTGAAGAAGGTAAACTTCAATTTTGTCGGTAAGCGCAATAATTAGACCTGCATCTCTCAGAGTAATTAAAGTGAAATTGTTTTGTTTGGTGTGGAGAAAACTGGTTTGACCGGACTGACAACTAAAATGGTCCTTCTCCATAGGCAGCATGCCCTCACCCCCAACCTACGCTCTCTTTTATCTGCGATCTCCGCTATAAGCAAGATACGGTTGAGTGACCAGTTGAATAATAGAACATGTAAGTCATCAGTGCAATCGGCGCTAAGACGTGATTTATGTGAACCAACTCTGTATTATTCAACTATTGTAAAGGGCGGAAGTGAAGCTACGATCTCCGTTTTCGTATTTCTTTAGGTGAATCGGCTTTTACCTGACCATAAAAATCGATAACTACGCCTTTCCTGATCATCACTTGACCAGTGCATTTGAAGTTATTGTGAGTGACCATTGTATTTGACATCATTACTGGGTGGGTAATCGGTGTAAAGGGCTTCATTTCATTATTGGGTGAACAACAAAAGACTGACGCAATCAGTGGATTATTGGTGCAGATATTTATTTCTTTATTGCCCACAGGGGAGATAAACATAGCGGGACAAACGAGAACAGACAAAGGGATTAAGTCGATTACATAGACCCCAGTGTGTAACTGGTACTTATTTAATCGACCCCGAAAGGATGAAGGGCAAAGTAAAATCGACCTCGGCGGAATTTGAACTCAGAACGTAACGGTAGATGAAATACCGCTAAGGATTTCGTCCGGCGTACCAAAGTTCCTTATTTCTTTACTGCCCACAAGGGGCTACACACAGAGGGGACAAACAAGGACAAACAAACAGAATAAGTCAATTATATCGACCCCAGTGCTAAACTGATACTTATTTAATCGACCCCGAAAGGATGAAAGGCAGAGTCGACCTCGGCGGAATTTGAACTCAGAACGTAACGGCAGACGAAATACCGCTAAGCATTTCGCCCGGCGTGCTAACGTTTCTGCCACCTCGCCGCCTTAATAAAGGATTTTATATTGACGAAATGTGTTTGTTGTTGTTTATAGTAAGATAAAATAATGACAATAACAATACATCTCACAGTTGTAAAATAAGGCATTTTGAAAACTGCATAATCGTCAACAACAAAAAGGCTAGCTGCGGACTCGTTGCTCTATGGTGTTGATTCTTCGAACAGAGTAGTGACATTTAGTAGAGATGACCCAGAAGTTTTTCCTCTTCGATTACTATCGCAAACAGCAGTAGCTTTCTTCAACCGAACACACGTCGTTGATTAGTTGAAATTACCCAAATACGACAACTTTAACACGAAATAACTTCTAAAATAGGAAATTTTGTCAAAAACGTTCAGAGTAAACCGTGTTCTACGTGAGAAATTCAACCAGTATTCGAAATTTGAAACTGTTTAGTTTAAAAAAAGATAATAAAAAAAATCTGTGATTGAGATGTAATAGATCCGCACACTGGATGAAATGCTTAGCGATATTTCGCCTGTCGCTACGTTCCGCCGAGGTCGTCTTTGCCTGTTATCCTTTCGGGGTCGATAAATTAGGTACCAGGGAAACACTGAGGTCGATGTAATCGACTAGTCCCCGCCCCAAAATTTCAGGCCTTGTGCCTTTGTAGAAAGGATCATCATCATCATCATCATTATTATTATTATTATTATTATTATTATTATTATTATTATCATCATCATCATGTGAGGACTCATGGCCTAGTAGTCAGAGTGTTGCACTCACGATCGTGAGAACGTGGTTTCTATTCCTAGCCCAAGTGGTGCGTTGCGTTCTTGAGCAAAACACTTCATCTCACGTTGCTCTGCGATCACTTCCACACCTGACGCGTAGTACGTCGATTTGATGTTGGGAGTGAACTAATGCATAGAACATACATTTGATCACCATAAACAAATTATTTGTGCTGGTCGTTCAGAAAAAGCAGAACACTCCTACGTCATCACTATTATTATGAAGGGAATAGGCTGTCTAAATCGTTAGCATGCTGGGAAAAATGCTCTGCAGCATTTCGTCGTTACGTTCCGAGTTCAAATTCCACTGAGACCGACTTTGCCTTTCATTCTTCCGGAGTCGATAAAATAAGTACCAGTTGAACACTGGGGTCGATGTATTCGACTTACACCCTCGCCTCAAATTTCAGGCGTTGTGTAGAAAGCATTAGTATTATTGTTTTTGTTGTAGTTGTAGTCGTTGTTGTCATCGTCGTCGTCGTGGTCATCATCATTTCTATGTAAAAAAAAAAAATATGCAGAACAAATGAAAAATGAAAATAAATGAAAACATACCACCATCAATGTCCCTAGTACCACCACCGCCACCCCCTACTGTCAATTCCCCACTACACTACATCACCATCAGTACTACTACTACTACTACTGCTGCTGGTGTTGCTGCCTCTGCTGCTGCCAGTGCTACTAACAATAAACACTCTCCATGAGTGAGCCCGAAATTAGAACGTTATATAACAAAGAGACGAAACAAACCGAGCTGGAAATAGTGAATGTTTGATCAATTTTAGCAATATTTGGAACAAAAGCGATAGGATTGATTTTTTTTTTTATTAACTAAAAAGCAAAAGCATTGCCACAGGATTACACATTGAGGTACGGGAAGAGAATAAACGACTGAAATTATCCCTCAGGATATTACTGAAACTTATTTTAGTTTTGATGGTGGAGATTGTTAAGAAGCAGCACAAAATAGATGCATTGCCTTTGCCTCCTTGCCAACGTGTACTAGTACACGTTTTACGAAATTTGAACGAGTCCACGTTCATCATACCTTGAACGAGTCGACGTGTGGTGAAGGAGGGTTTGTTAATGTGATCATATAAAAGGATATTTTATCTGTCTTTGATTCTTGCCTTGTCTCATCTTTGTAATTATCTTTTGCGAAATACAAATAGTTTTTCGTGTATCCAAGATTTCGGTCACATTACTCTAGTATCTGCAAAGTTAGAAAACAAACAGGTACCACATACGAAACTGTATCTTTTAGTCACTTAAGGAGCTGAATAATTATGTAGCTAAATAATTATTCCTAAATTAAGCTCAAAGTTATAATTATGTTGAGAGACGATTAATTGAATATATCGAACCTAGCTTTTAACTGATATTTTAATTTATCGAGCTCCGAATGAATGAAAAGTTAAGTTAATCTTGGTGAGTTTTGAATTCAAAACATAAAATGCCGGAAGAAAGCCTGTTCAACGCCCTAAAATTCTGACAAATATTAAGCAGTTGAGTACACCATATACACGTGTGCTCTCACTCTAATTCTCAAGTGCCACCAGCATGACACGGCGTGACAAGATATTACAAGTATAATCCATCAGACGGGCTTCTGTACAGTTTCCGTCTACACTAATTCACTCATGATGCATGGGTCGACCCGAGGCTAAACAAAATGGCATTTGCTTAAGATTCCATGTGGTAGCATCAAATACGGAGCCATATGATAACATAGGCTTGCCATATAATAACAATACCTTAATAGTAATGACTCATTCTATTGAACCGGGAGTTAGGTAAGTCCTGATATCAGTTGCAGCAGGTTTCTCATGCTGTCTTTCTTTTATTTCTCTCCCAACAGATTAACATGAATAATCTGTTAGAAATTTGGAAACTCTACTTCCCATTACAATTTTACTGTGCTCAATCTATCATTTTTTTTCCCTGATATCAAGCACACCTTTTGTGAAAATTATCCTATCGTAGCCATCCCGTCTCATTTTCATACTTGGTTTATACCAAGGCCTACATAATTTACTATGTTCTGTTTTAAATAATGTTATTTGTGGGTGGGCGGGGTGGCTGAATTCGGCTGTCTTTCCTAAGACGTTGAGCGATTACGTAAAAGCATCCTTCTTGGCTCGAGGAGGTGCTCGTTTGTTGGGATAAAAGTTAAAGTTTAACTCTAAAAGCGAATTAGACAAAATGTAACTTATTTACAAGGACATTCAATCATTTTGACCTTCTGCTTCTAGCTCCACTTTCGTACCTCTATCAAAAGTGAACTCTCTAGAATCTAAATGATTCCTTCTCAATTGCTGCAATCCAGAAGTTTAACAGCAACGAATAAATGCAATGATATCGCAAAGTTTTCCCTATTCCGCAGACTACGTGGGCTTCGAAAAGCTATGAGCACTCTCCTCTCTTTCTCACAGCTAATTTATACGAACAAACACAAGCGCAATACCGGTGAGAGGACGCATATCATTGGACTCTCATTAGAGATTTGGGAACCATCTTCCTGATTTGTAACAATGCATTTATTTCATTTGTATCTTACAGTCGCTTTCGTTATTGTTGTTTAATCGAGTAAACTACAATATCTAATATTTTTCTCTTTTTAAAAAGAAAGACAGTGACCTGTTAATTATGTGGCACGCCGGTAGAATTGTTAGGACACATGAAAAATGCTTTACATATGTGTTCCGGGCCTTTATGTTCTGAGTTCAAATTCCACCGAGATCGTCTTTGCTTTTCCTCCTTTCATGATTGATATAAGTACTAGTCAAAGAATGGGGTCGATGTAATCGTCTTACCTCTCCCTTAAGAATTGCTAGCCTTGTGTCAAAATTAGAAAGAATTGTTATCATTGTTATTATTATTATTATTATTATTATTATTGAGCGAGAGAGCAGTGCATGCCATCTAAGTGACACTGGGGTTAAAATATACGAAGCCCAGTATACCCATCAGGACTACCCGTCTGATAAGGGTACACCAGGCACATGCATCACAACCATAAGTGCGCAACATAGTGATCTCATATCAAGATAAACAGCGCATGAACTTGCAGGTGGGGCCCAGCTAGAATTTTCTCTAGGTCAAGTAGCCCATCCCGCTCAAAAGATCTCTGAATAATGGTTGTTTAAGGATGATGAACAAAACACCCATGTTTCTTTCCAACGGTGAATTATCCAAACCCCAAAGAATTTCTTTCAACACATGGCTATGATGATGCCCCCCCCCCACCACTATTTCTGCTCATGATCAGAGATGCATATATCGTCAGCCCCTAAGGGACATGCTCAACTGGGTTAAGGTCAAGCAACTGACAGGCAAATCTGTGGTATTGAGCAGAATATTTGTTGTAGCCCATCTTTTATATCACGACAAAACAATATACATGATAACACTTCCAATCAGTTAAGATCAGAAGCCATGAGAGCCACTGTTCGGTACTGCATGATTATTATTATTATTATTATTATGTTGTTGTTGTTGTTGTTGTTGTTGTTTTTTCTTCTTTTTTCAAATTTTCTTCCATTTCTCGCCGAGTGTTTTCCGTACACCTAGGGCAGAGAAGCGCATTGTATGCATTCCCAGTTTACACACGCAAATTCACAGGTAAAATATGTATTTTAAAAAGAATCAATAAATAAATAAATTCATGAATGGATGTTGTTTTCACAGCGATAATGCTCTTCGCAGTACATGAGTCGTTCCATTTAACACGATTTTTTGCACTTCCTGTAGGGATGGTAAGCCTGATATCATTTTCAAATAGGTTTCAGTACGTTTTTTTTTTATCAATACTAGAGATCCTACAATCACTGGTACGGTAGTCGCCTTGAGGTGCCACTATTATCATTGTTATTATTATTATTATTATTCAGTAGTTTTATTTTTATAACGTGCTTTCACTTCACTACCGAGCGCAGCTCTGTGCGCCTTGGGTATGTGCTGTGGTTTGCTGTGGTGCTCTTATGTTTACTGTATTGAAAGTGTTTTGCGTAGAATGTGTGCAGTACCCAGTAGTGCAATTTTCTGTATGTTATATGTATTTGTAAGTCCTGGTGTTTTTGTTATGTATTTGTCTGAATATTTTTTTATTATACCTAAGGCACCTACTATGATAGGAATTGTTTCTGTTTTTAGATTCCACATTCGAGTTATCTCTATTTCCAGGTCTTTGTATTTTGAAAGTTTTTCCATTTCTTTTAGAGAAACGTTGTCATCTGCTGGTATTGAAACATCAATTAGAAGGCATTTTTTTCCTTCATGATGTTTGACAACTATATCTGGTCTATTTGCCTTAATTTCTCTATCTGTGTGTATTGGCATATCCCAGAGTATGGTTGCTTTCTCGTTTTCTGTGACCTTTTCTGGCGTGTGTTTATACCATCTTTTTTCTGTTGCTATTCCATAATGTTGGCATAGCTTCCAGTGTATATAGGTCCCAGCTCTGTCGTGTCTGTGAATATATTCCTTCTTAGCCAGGACTGGGCAGCCAGAGATAATATGATTTATTGTTTCTTGTCGATCTCCACATATTCTACAGTTACTTGTTATATTTCTTTTCATTATGTGTTTTTGGTAATTTCTGGTGGGGAGGCTTTGGTCTTGTGCAGCAATTAAAAATCCTTCAGTCTCTGCTTTGAGTCCTGAGCTTCTCAGCCATTGCTGGGATTTTTCTCTGTCTATTTCTTTCGCATTTAGTTTAGCCCGGTATTTACCATGTAGGGGCTTTTCTTGCCATCGTTTTATCATGGTCCGTTGCTGTTCTAGTTTTAGTTTGGATTTCATTTGTTTTATAGCTTTTGTTGTTTCTTCTTCTTCCTCTTCGTATTTGTTAGGTAGATTGATTTCTTGTTTGTATTTGTCAGCTTCCTTAAATACTGAAAACAGTTTTTTGTTTTGCTCGTGTTTTGTGGCTATTTGTATTAGTTTCCCTTGCTTCTGGAGTAGGTATTTTTGCAGTCCTATGGTGGTTATTTTATAATAGTTTTCTAGCTGTATAAGACCCCTGCCACCTTCTGTGCGTTGTATATATAGCCTTTCTATGTCAGATTTTGGGTGGTGCATCCTATATCCTGTCATTATTTTTCTTGTTTTCCTGTCTATTTTACATAGTTCGTTTAGTGTCCAGTTAAGGATGTTGTAGCTGTAGCTTATAACTGGGACAGCTAAAGTGTTGATACCCATTATCTTGTTTTTAGCATTGAGCTCTGTTTTTAGTATTGATCTAACTCGTCTATAGTACTCTTTCTTTATTTTTTCTTTCATTTGTGTATGTTGTATCCTATCTAGTTCATTGACTCCTAAATACTTATATGGTTGGCTTTCGTCTAGTTCTCTTATTTCATTGGCTTTATCTAGTGTTATATTGCTAATTTTAACTAATTTTCCTCTTTTCAGGGTTGCTTTGGCACATTTTTCTAATCCGAATTTCATTTCTATTTCCTTGGTAAAGCCGTATACTGTCTGTAGTAGTGTTTCTAGCTCTTTGTCGTTTTTTGCATATAATTTTAGGTCATCCATATATAGAAGGTGGCTGACTGTTTTTCCATAGCATTTGTAACCGCATCCAGTTCTATTTAGCAATTCTGTTAGAGGTGTGAGTGCCAGGCAGAACAGGAGTGGAGAGAGCGTGTCTCCCTGGAATATTCCTCTTCTAATGGGGATGGCTTTCGTTTTCACAAGTCCCTCTTTTGTTTGGAGCTGTAGCACTGTCTGCCATTTGTTCATTGAGTGCTCTATGTATTTTATGATAATTGGTGCCACCTTGTTTATGGCTAGTGTTTCCAGAATCCACGTGTGGGGAACACTGTCGAAAGCCTTTTGGTAGTCCACCCAGGCCATACTGAGGCCTTTCTTCTTTCTGCGGCTGTCTTCAGTTATGGCTTTATTGATCAATAATTGATCTTTACAGCCGTATGAGCCCTTGCAGCATCCCTTCTGCTCTTCTGGAAACAGGTTGTTATTTTCCAGGTGTTTACTCACTCTCTGTGATATTATTGCAGTAAAGGCTTTGTAGATCGTAGGGAGACAGGTTATAGGTCTATAGTTTTGTGGTTTCTCCGTTTCCGTGGATTTGGGGATTAAGATGGTTTTCCCTTTTGTGAGCCATTCAGGCATTGTTTCTGGATCTGCTATTATGTTGTTAAAGTTTTCTGCCAGCTTTTTATGCATTACTGGCAGGTGTTTTAACCAGAAATTGGGGATCTTGTCGTGTCCAGGTGCTTTCCAGTTGCTTAGTCTTTGCAGTGTCTGGGTGACCTCTTCAGTTGTTATAGGGGCCCAGAGTTGCTCAGGTGCTAAGTTCGTTGTTTTAATGGTCCTTTTTTGGGGTTGTTGCTTCACCGACCATATTTGTTTCCAGAATTTCTCTAGTTCTTCTGCTGTTGGTGCTGAAGTAATGTCTATTTTATTTTTACCCAGTTCTTGGTAGAGTTTTTTGGGGTTGGATTTGAACTGTTTGTTTTGTTCAAAGAAACGTTGGCGTTTCTCATACCGGCGGATCCTCTGTGCTTTGGCAAGGATGTCTTGCTTTAGTTTTTCTTTTGCCTCAGGTAAGTCTTTTTCTGTAATGCTGTATTTGTACAGTATTTTTGTTTTCTTCTTGTTACTTAGTAGTGTTGATTGTTTACTAATTTCGTTGAGAATCGATAAATCTTTTCTCTTTTTTTTAATTTTGTTCTGGATGTTATTTATCCACAAGGTCTGTTTGGGTGGTAGAACTCCTGTTCGGATGGGGTTGAGTGAGTATCCTGCTTCTTTTGTGGCTGCAGTGGCTGCCGCATATATCATGTCATTTAGCTCAGTGATATTGCCTGTTGTTTCTGTGGTTGTTAGTTCCGTGACGGCCAGGTTTATGCTATTTATTATTGATGTTGTTTTATTGTCTATTTTGATTTTTGGGAGATATCTTGTCTATTTTGATTTTTGGGAGATATTATTGTCTATTTTGATTTTTGGGAGATATTTATTATTATTATTATTATTATTATTATTATTATTATTATTATTATTATTATTATTATTATTATCGTTTGTAGTAGCTGTAAATTGTCTTCGTTCCCGAAGGTTGGTTAAATTTTGTTGAAAACAATTTGTTTACTGTTGTACATTTTTGCCAAAACATTGAATTATGATTTCTACTTCACTGTGTGAAGAAGTGTACTGCCAAATTATGCCCTAGAGGTACAACTTTTGTATAATTTCGTCTGTTTTGGTCTTTGTTGGAACTATGGAATTAATAACACCCACTCTCGGACTCAGCGATGAGGTAGTAGAGAGGACTCCTGCCACTACCAACTTCATTAGAGAACACTACTCTCTCCTTTGTTCTAATGCAAGAGCGGCACGGAGTGGCGTTAAAAAGCAGAGCGTGCCCGAGAACAGCAGCAGCAGCAGCAGCAGCAGCAACAACAACAACAACAACGACAACGTCAATTGTAATGAAAACGGTAGCAAAAACGTTTTTCTGCAATAAGCACAAGGGCTAACATTTGAGGGTGGGACAAGTCGATTATATAGACCCTAGTGCTCAACTGGTTATGTTCAGTATGCTAACGTCTCTGCCAGGTCACCGCCTTAGACGTAATATAAAATTTTAAAAGGACACATTCAATCATAACGAACTGCACAAATCAAGACATCACCAAACACAGACAAATCCCCAACGTCTTCACTACCACCATCACCAACATACACCTCAACAAAAAGAAAATACACATACGAGCGGCACCAGCAGACAGACACAAATACAACAGCACCAAAAAAAAACACAATTACCCCAAACCTTTTGCAGATAAGCAGCACGAATCAAAAACTGGTATCCTTTATCACATAAAAGGTAAACATTCACACAGGAGGAAAAGATTTTAAGACCAAGACTTTCAGGATGCCACATAATTTGAAAATAAGGCTGAACTTGGAGGCTAACAGAATAATGAAGAATAATTTCTTAATGATAAGCCAACAATAGGTTCATAAAGGACTTGTCAGGATTTTTTGGAGACCAAGTCACTTGGTCTCTGGAACACCAAATTGCTTTCTCTTCAACCAACATGGCGGTTCAGAGAGTGAACTAGTGGGGTAGGGTTCACCTTGGAAACAGGATTACTTGCTCAATAATTTCAGATCACTAGGTTTGGATGTGATAGCCATCGGTGAGGTCAGGATTTCCAATACTCGCATCTTAGCAACTATTTTTTAGCGACTTTGAAGTCTTTGCATCTCTTACTCAACCCGGAACAGGGAGACGTTGTGGAGGCCCTCTTCCGAAAATGCCTGAGCTTCGAGATACCGTCAGTCTTCCTGGACTTGGATGGGAAGTTGGTGGTCCTTGGCGTTAAAAGTGGTGAAGATGGTGACTTTGGACTTGTCGCCGTGTATGGACCAACTGATACGGTGTAGCCAGATTTCTTCAAGCGTTTGGATGTTGCCTAGGAACATCTCGCCCTTTAGAACTGATTGGAATCCCTATTTTGTATCAAGATGATCACTTTCAACCACTTGGTCGCGGATTCAGTCTCCAGCACAGCACCTTGGGCAACACTGGGCCGACCAATGCCTTGTGCGTGAATTTGATAAACGGAAACTGTGTGGAATATCACCGTATATATATATATGTGTATGTGTGTGTGTGTTTGTGTGTGTGTGTGTGTTTGTGTGTGTGTGTTTGTGTGTGTGTGTGTGTGTGTGTGTTTGTGTGTGTGTGTGTTTCTTTGTATTTGCGTTTATCTCCCATCACCTTTGACAACCGGTGCTGGTTTGTTTACATCCCTGTAACTTAGCGGCTCAGCAGAAGAAGAAACCAATAAAATAAAATGCGGTAACAAACTAAAAAGACAAATAAAATAAGCACTGGGGTCTATTTGTTCCGCTAGACCTTAATCAAGTTGGTGTGCAGTACAATGACTGGAGCAAGTAAAAAGATAGAAGATAAATGATGGAAAAAATGTCCGAATGATTCTAAATTTCGGTTGATTTCGATATATAAGAGAGGATTTATTTTAAGGAACCTACAAAAATCACTGTATCAACATCTGCTAATTAGCAGCGTTTTAACAATTTCTCATAAAGATACGCATGCCCTGCACCATCCTTTCGTCAGAAACAAATGTACTTTAGCCAGGAACGTTAAATATATACAATACGCAAGTTTAGTTTGTTATATGAATACTCAGGTATATTTTCTCGTGTCAAGCACTTTATCTTTTATATATAAATATATATACAGTGTATGTGTGTGCGCGCGCATGTTTGTGTGTGTGCGTTCATGTATGCATGCATGGGATGGGGTAAGAAATACGCATAGATATATTGATTGATTGAAATATCTATGCTACTCACTTAGGCATATCGATTTTCTTAATGTCCCTATTTTCATAGTTGTTCCACATTTTCCTCTCATTTAACCCGCTGGTCTTATTCTGTTTTTTTTTTTTTTGTTTTTTGTTTTTTTTTTGTCTTGTTTTATTTTTTGGCGGGATGAGGAATTGTACAATTTCCAGGTTCTTATCTTTGATCAAAGAGGTGTTCGATATATAGCAGGTCGAATACAATGTGTTTGATATCCACACACACACATTTATACACTTACTTACGTAAGATAGATAGATAGATAGATAGATAGATAGATAGATAGATAGATAGATAGATAGATAGATAGATAGATAGACATGCAAATAGATAGATAGATAGATAGATAGATAGATAGATAAGCAGACAAGACAGATTCAAAAGTAGAATGACAGAAAAATAGGGAAACAAGAAAGGGGGACATAAATATAAAGTAGGAGAGAGAGAAAAAGTAAAGGAAGACTAAAGATGTTTCGTAAATACAACCTGGAAGAAGAAGCTTGAGAACAACAACAACAACAACAACAACAACAACAGTAGCTGCAGCAACAACAATAACATCGTCAGCAGCAGCTGCATCAAGCAACAACAGCAGCAACAAGACAAACCGCTGGCCGTTCCACTTTAGATGTCGCCATGTTTTAGTTGCGCAGTAAAATCAATATTTTGACGAACAGTTTCTGGTGTGTACACACATTTATATATAATATATAAATGTGTGTGTTTCTATGTAGTAATGTGTATGCTTTCAGATGCGTGCTCGCCTGTCTGCGCGCACGCACGTTTTCAGACCTGTTAGACAACCGAATAGTGTACCTCGGTATTTTAGGTTGCAATGGCAATGGCTACTAGTAATACTATTACTACTACTACTACAAATGGTAGTAATAGTAGCAACAGCAGCAACAACTGTAGCAGCAGCAGCAGCAGCAAAAGTAGCAGCAACAGCAGTAGCAGCAGCAGCAGTAGCAGCAGCAATAGCAGCAGCAGCAGCAGCAGCAGCAGCAGTAGTAGTAGTAGTAGTAGTAGTAGTAGTAGTAGTAGTTTTCGTATTCTACAGATGCTTGTGTTATGCCCACGCTCACGTGCACACACACACATGCACAGAGAGAGAGAGAGAGAGAGAGAGAGAGAGAGAGAGAGAGAGAGAAAGAGAGAGAGAACTTCAGACAGAAAAATCAAAGCTCGCTAACTATTGGGATCCGACCAACGGATTGTATGTATGTATAAATCTATGTGTGCATACATACATACATACATACATGCACACATACATACATACATGCATGCATACATGCATACATACATACATACATACATACATACATACATACATACATATATTTATATATATATATATATATATATATCTGGATATATACATGTATACATAAATGCATATTTATACAGTGAAGCCACTTATTGTAACCATTTCCATCTTTCAGCTGTTTTCCATTTGCTTATTCTCTCACTTATTCTCTCGTTCATTTTCTCCCTTCTCTCTCTCGCTCTCCTCTCTTCTCTTCTCTTCTCTTTGTGTTTTCACTCCTCTTTACTCTCCCCAGAATTCGCTACGCTGCACAGTGTGAAAGTCGTAGGAGGGGATCCCTCGCAGTGTTTGCAATCTCAGAGAAAACAGGAGACCTTAATGATATAATTTTTAATATCTGGCAGAATCGTTACTGCACCGAGAAAAATGCTTGGCCGTATTTCGCCCGTCTTTGGGTTCTGAGTTCAAATCCTGCCGAAGTCGACTTTGCCTTTTATCATTTTCGGGGTCGATAAAATAAGTACCTGTTGAGTACTGGGATCGATGTAATCGACTTACCCCGCCTCTGAAATTACTTCCAAAATTTGAAACCAATATCTTTAGATAGCTCAGAAGAGTCACTCTTACCCTAAGAGTTGGAAGTTTTCGATAATGATGAGAACTATTTAATTAACTCTGTACAGTTCTAAAGTTATAGAAGCCCTGTGTCAATGACAGAAATTCTAACTGCTGGTTTTGTGCGCAAACTTCTCCACGGGAGGAAGAGAAGATATTAACATTTTATAAATTTATGTTAGCTAGCTGGAAATATCGCTCGGACATCGAAGAAAATACCTTGCGGTATTTCTCCTGCTGTTCTTTTTCTTCTTTTGAGTAAACCTCTTCACCACACGAACAAACTATGTGAAGAATTATAGAATTCCAGAATGTTATTGCTTAAGACAAAATCGTCCATTTCCCTCAATATTCCTCATTGTCAGATATCACAGACTAGCATTTCTCATTTCAGTCACTCGTTTGAGAATATTATTAGATTTTCTCTCTTGCCAAATTTCTTTCTCCTTGACATGTATATGGAACCTTTCTGAAGAACAGGTTAAATTTAGACAATCAACTAAAACTATTATTCATGGAATCCATGAAATGGCAACGCATGTAACATGTGGGTTTTCGCTTCGAGTCACTTACTATGCAACTATATGCATATGCATATGCATACACACATACACACACACACACACACACACACACACACGCACGTACAGATATACACGCACACATATTTATATACATCCATACACAGCTATATATACTCAAAAGTATATATATACAATTTCACACAGACACACAAACACACACACATTCACGTATCCATAGTATTTGTATATGTGTGTAAAATATGTACGTTGGTTTATGCTGAAAGAATGAGAAAGGAGTGCTCAATGTATACTGTAAGGGATATGATTTTTGTTAGCGAAGCTCAAGTTTAGTGTTTGTCTCGCACAGTGGTATGATATTCGTGTTGCCAAAATAATACTCAGCATGTGTGTGTATTTATGTGTGTTTATGCATATATACATACGTACATATATACATACATACATATACATATATATGTATATATGGATATATGCATATCTTTATATATTATTTATATTTTATATATATATATATATATATATATATATATATATATATATATATAGGCGCAGGAGTGGTTGTGTGGTAAGTGGCTTGCTTCCTAACCAAATGGTTCCGGGATCAGTCCCTCTACGTAGCACCTAGGGCAAGTGTCTTCTACTATAGCCTCGGGCTGACCAAAGCCTTGTGAGAGGATTTGGTAAACGGAAATTGAAAGAAGCCCGTCGTATATATATATATATATATATACGTGTGTGTGTGTGTGTGTGTGTGTGTGTGTGTGTGTGTGTGTGTGTGTGTGTTTGAATGTCTGTGATTATCCCCCCACCATCGCTTGACAACCGATGTTCGTGTGTTAGCACCTCGTTGCTTAGCGGTTCAGCAAAAGCGACCGCAGAATAAGTACTAAGCTTACAAAGAATAATGCCTGGAGTCGACTAAAGACGGTGCTCCTACATGGCCGCAGTCAAATGACTGAAACAAATAAAAGAAATCATTTTATTCTCAAACGCAGAATAATGCTAATAATATGGCATGAACAGGATAAACTATCCATATTTTGCAAAAAAAAATCTGTCGGCGGCTAGCCATGAAACTCGAACACACATCCCTGTGATTACGCGTCAAGTGCTTTACCGTTACGCTAAACTGCCCCAACGACAAATCCTTCTGAAAATTTTGGATATATAAATCTACACACACACACACACACACACACACACACGCACATACACGTGTATATATGTATGTATATATGTACATACGTATGTAAATATGCATATATCTATATATACATATATATGTATGTATATATATATATATGTATATATATATATATATGTGTATATTTATATGTATATATATATATATATATATATATATATATATATGTATATATGTATATATATATATGTGTGTGTGTGTGTGTGTGTGTGTGTGTGTGTATAACCTTGCTCTTCTCTTTTGTTAGGTGTCATTTTTAGCGATACGTGTTTCCTTGCACACAAGCCAATTTATCGAGTCTTAGAGAAAGAATGAGCTTTGTTTTATGTATTTTCTTTTCATGTCGTGTACATTTTCAAAGTATATTTATTTTCTAGTTTCTTTTATCTACATTTATGATTATTGTTTAGTCCCAGATTAATTTCGGTTGAGAAGACCTTATGATTAAAGGGATTCCATTTATGAGTATCTGTCTTTTATTTTTTTTTTCGTTGTTTTCTCAGACAATCGAGTGCATCCGCTTTCCCTATTCATATGATAGAGTGTAATTTGACAGGAGGTTTCACTGTTGTTTCTACCAGCTCTAGCAACTACGTAGCGGCTCTCACACGGGCTCTTTTGCAAATAGCTGTTGGTGATGACGGAGCTATTATTGGTATTTTGCCCCAAATCAACCATGCAGGTATGTAACGAATTGTGTTTCAACTACGCCTAGCACTGTCGTTTTGGCCAATATGCCCTTCCCTTTGGACCAATATTTCCTTCCTTTTTTAAGAATACTAAGTGAATTTGAGAATTTTGTTTTATTTCTCGTAAGTCGAACTACTGCATAGAGGCTCACTCGTTTACTGTTTTAGCCATGATTGTATGTTCTGGCGAACATTTCCATTACCTTATATACCTAACAGCAACCATAGCAGGGTTAGGGTTATTATAAAGTTTATAGCGACATCCATTAGAGTCTTGGACACAGCCTAGATAAGTTAGAAGAGGACGAAATAATATACATACAAAAGCATATGCGATGAGGAATATTCAGCTTCTTTTGACAGTGTTGATATACTAGCTTTCATGAACCGCTCAACCAATAAAAATAGATTGATTCCAGGAGCAATAAATTTTATCCTTTGTCATCGAATGCCTTGTTGAAATCAATTATCTGAAATATTGGTTGATTTTTCTTTTCTTTCTCTCTCTCTCTCTTTCTCTTTCTTGCTCTATAATGCTTTAATTTTGTTGCTACGAGTATAACCATGTTATCTTGTATATCACTTGAACGTGTTTGGTAGCAAAAAAAAAAAATCATTACCCTTTGATACTAAACTCTTAAAATTAATTGATGAATCTTGTGGAAAGCTTGAAAGATTCGTTAAGTCAATATTTTCAATATTGACTTTGATATTTTATAGAATTTGTTCAATATCCTTATTGAAATTTTGTTCAATAAATAGATACGGTACGTAGATGGTTTATCCAAGAAAAAAAATTACTAAATATTATTTGCTACTCTTTTTATTTTTATTTGCTTTCAATAACTTCACTCAATTTCTCTTTTATAATATATAGGCGCAGGCATGCATCAATGGTTAAGAAGCTTGCTTTCCGCCATGTGGCCTTGGGTTCAATTCCACTGCGTGGCACCTTGGGCGATTTCTACTGCTATAACCCTTGAGTAGATGCCTTGTAGCGGAAACTGAAGCCTGTCGTATGCGCGCGTGCGTAGTGTGAGTGTCTTTGTTTCATGTTTGTACCCACCATCGCTTGACAACCGGTATGGGTTTGATTACGTCCCGTAATATAGCGGTTCGGTAAACGATACCGATAAAAGAAGTACCAAGCTTAAAATACAAGGGTAGATCTGTTCGATTAAAGTTGTCAGGATGGTGCTCCAGCATGGCTGTAGTCCAAAGACTGAAATAAGCAAAAGATGAAAGTATAGTTTGATTCATTCCATGTAACAACATTAACGATCTTTTACTATGTTATTTAATTTTCATTTAATGAAACGAATCGGTAAAACGTCGAATAATGTTCCATGCGCCATTTTATTCTGCCACCTTATGCACTAACTTTAAATCCTCCGCACCCGCTCCATTATGCACTTTGGTTTCATAAGGTAAATTCCTTACTTAAGCTGGCCAGATAGATAAATTATTAATCACTCTGTCACCCCATGCTCTCGGTTCATATCTCATCAACGTCAACTTTGTCTTTCATCCTTTCGGGGTTGATAAATAAGTAAATAAGTACTAGTCTTGTCCTGATGTCGAACCTTCTCGTTTGTTTGTTCTCTCTGTTTAGACCTTTTTTCTGGAAGAAATTGCCTGTTGTCAAACCTGGAAAGTGATGGATTCGCATCAGCTTTAAAATTGCCCAGACAACGCTGCATGTCATGCGGTACCTCGACATCGGTAATAAATTATGGACCTAAGGTAAAGCAAGGCGAAATAAATACCAGTCAGTATCAAAACTGAGGTTAATATTGTCGCCTGTACTTTACAAGTCGATTCCTTGTCCGTTACATTAGAATTTTCTTTCATTGGTTTATTTTGAGTAAAAAATTTTTATTTCTGATCGGAAATTTTTGAACTGACAATATTCCTGCTAAAAAGTTGATTTTATATTCACATGTGAATTCCTTTAGAAGAAATCGTCTTCAGAAATATATTTTTTCTTTGACTATTTTATCGTCTTTCCAAACGTCTTGTATTTTTGTTTTCACTTTTCTTCTTGAATTTGGTTTATGATTGTCTTCTTGAAGTTGACATTCTCTTCTGCTATTTTAATTTACTTTTCTTATGTTTTGATGGGTTATTTTCTTTGTGTATGATTTTCTCTCTCTCTCTCTCTCTCTCTCTTTCACTTTCCTTTATAATATAACAAGTCATAATTCATAATTCTGTTTGATAGAATTCTCTGCGTCCTGAACCTATTCCTAAAATGACAGTATTTCTACATTTATTATAGCATTTACAGCTGCTCAAGGATTTATACTTCTTTTTTATGCCCATTTAGAAAATTGTGTGAAACATTCAATATTGCATAAGTTACTTTATTCCTTTTCTCAAATCTCTTTGTTCTCAGCTCTGAGCGCCTCGGTTATGTTTAGTGTAATGCTTCTTTTTTTTTTTTTTTTTGTAGGGTGAGTATCTTCCAATGTATTCAAAGTACATAACTTGATATGTGTCTGCAGTGCCTAGTTATGTTATTTTCTGTATATTGTGTATATATTTAATCCCTGGGTTAATACGAGATTATTTTTTTCAATTGTGGTACTTCTACTTATATGTGCGTGTGTATGTACGTGTGCGTGTTTTTGTGTGTGTGTGTTTTTTTTTAGGGCGGTGATGCTTGAAGCAAACAAAGCTATAAATGATTGCGTGTAAATATTGGGTTACAAATCCCTTTTGGAAGGAAACAGTCCAAAGGATCTTCTTTAACCTAATATTTAAATTAAATTTAAATGTTGAAATGAATCTAACGGTTTTTGTGTGTTTTTTAAATGGCTTATAAACACCTTCCACGCTGCAATTGTTTTCGTTCCAGCACACGATCTCAGATCAGGTCACTTGCTATGCAAGTACATCTCCGTAATGTGTGTGTGTGTGTGTGTGTGTGTGTGTGTGTGTGTGCGTGCGTGCGTGCGTGCGTGCGTGCGTGCGTGCGTGCGTGTGTGTGTGTGTGTATGTGTGTGTATGTGTGTGTGTGTGTGTGTGTGTGTGTGTGTGTGTGTGTGTGTGCATGCATATATTGTTTTCCAGCTTCCACAATTTATCATCTAAATGTGTTGCGTGCATCCAGTGGAGCCCATGTGGAAGTGTCCTGATGTATGTAATATATTTGTTTGCCAACGTTTTCCAATAAACGAAGTTATGCATATTTTTCCAGTTTTTTTCCAGAATTTTTCAAAAGTGTAAAGATAATTCATGGACATCCTGTGTACAAATGCGTACATAAGCCTTCAGTTATATCACGTAATATATATGCAACGCCCTGCCAGTAATTGCTGTTGGACAGGTCTCCATTCTTCAGCAGCTTCACAATGATTCTCTTTAGCCAATTCTGTGGAACCTTCTGCTCACGCCTGCAGCAATTATTCAGACTTGCCAGTTCAGTCGCTACAGTGTTATCAGTATCACATCGCCATATGTAGAGAAAACAGCAACCAACCAGTGGTGTTACTTGAAAGCATATGATCTTGAAAGCATAGAAGGAACTAATAATTATACTAATGTACAATGTCTAGTTGTGTTATCTCGTATACGTTGCACATATTTGTTAGTCCCGAGGTCTTAGTTACATATTAGCCCGCATGTTTTTTAATCATTCTTAAAGCAACTAAGACTGTATGAACTGTTTATTATTCACATTCTGTTAACAGTATTACTGGCAAATAGTTGACACACTCTTCTATATATATAATAGTTTGTTTGTCATTCAATATTTTTGCCAGTTAAACATACCATAAACACTTACATAATACAAGCATATATATATATATGCACGAGCAAACACACCCACACACCAGTTTTAGTGCAGTTTGTTTTTGCTGCTCTCCAACCTATCTTCATGGATCCTTCTACGGTTATTACGAGAATTGCTACCTATATTTGAGGATTTATATATGTATACAAGGTGGTATCAAAAAGTTCCCGAACTAGTTCTGTAGCGCGCCAACAGATGGTAGCACATGGTTGCGTGCGGAGTGATAACTAGCAGTGACCTTCATGAGGCAGTGTGCCGAGTTACATTGCAGTATTTAATTCGAAGCTGTAAAATTTGTGTTTTTGTGATCACCTGTATGCTATAGTTTGTGATTTTGTCATAGACAAGAACAGAGAGCCAACGTGAAATTTTGCGTTAAACTTGAGAAATCTGCTACAGAGACATGAACATGCTTCGGCAAGCTGACGGTGACTAGGCAATGGGGCATACACAATGTTTCGAGTGGAACGGGTCATCAAATGTGGAAGTACGTTCCTAGAAGACAATGAGTGATCTGGAAAACCTGTCACGTGCATCACGCACAGAAATGTGGAGTAAATTCATCAGCTTGTGCATGAGGATCGTCGAAGGACAATCAACGACATTGCTGACGTTGTTGGTCTGTCGTATGAATCCGTACAGGCAATCATAACGTCTAAATTGAACATACGGCGTGTCTCTACCAAGTTTGTACCCTGCCTGCTAACCACTGAGCAGAAAGAACATTGCATGGAAGTTTGTCAAGATCTCGGTCAGCATTTTGCTGATGACCCATCTTTCATGTCGAGGATCATCACCGGTGACGAGAGATGGATCAAGTGGTACGGCCCTGAGACAAAGCAACAGTCATCACAATGGAAGAGCCCTTCATCTCCACGACCAAGGCAGGCACGGCAGAGCTGCAGCTTAATCAAGAGAATGCTCATCATTTGTTTTCGATATCTGCGATATTGTGCATCAGGAATTCGCCCCCCCCCCCAGGTCCTGGGTATCAATTGAGAATTCTACTGCGACGTTTTGACACGTTTGAGGGAGGACATTCGGCGAAAGCGACAGGATCTGTGGAGCGTGAAGACCACAATGACGACGACAATGCACTCTGTCTCATCCGTGGGTTTCTCCCCCAAAACAACATAGAATCGTTTCTGTATCCACCCTATTCGCTAGATTTAGCACATGCGGATAGCCGTCTCTTCCCCACGATGAAAAGGAGCTCAAAAATCGCCGTTTTAACACCATTGTCGATATCAAGAGCGAATCGCAGAAAGTCCTCGACTCACTTACGGAAAACGACCTCCATGCCGGATTCCAAGAACGCTGGGACCGGTGTATTGCTGCGCAAGTTAACTATTTCGAAGGAGATGATGTTAAAACTTAGGTAAATAAGTTGTTGTTTTTTTTTTTTTTTTATTAAACATAACTAGTGTAGTGGCTGTGTGGTAAGTAGTTTGCTTACGAACCACATGTTTCCAGGTTCAGTCCCACTGCGTGGCAGCTTGGGCAAGTGTCTGCTACTATAGCCTCGGGCCGACCAAAACGTTGTGAGTGGATTTGGTAGACGGAAACTAAAAGACGTCGATCGTATATATGTATGTATATATATGTGTGTATATATATATGTGTATATATATATGTGTGTGTGTGTGTGTGTGTGTGTGTGTGTGTGTGTGTGTGTGTGTGTTTGTGTGTCTGTGTCTGTCCCCTCACCATCACTTGGCAACTGATGTGTTTTCGTAAATTAGCGGTGCGACAGGAGAGTCTAATAGAATAAGTACTAGGCTTACAAAGAATAAGTCCTGGAGTCGATTAGTTCGACTAAAGGTGTAGCCCCAGTTTGGCCACAGCCAAATAACTGAAACAAATAAAAGAGTAAAAGAGTCTGGGAACCTTTAGATACTACCTCGTATGTATGTATCTATATATATATGTGTGTGTATATATATACACACACACACACATATATATGCGTGTGTAGCATGTAATATGAATTTATATATATACCCTTGGCTACACCAACGCACCCACACACACACTCCTCATCCCTCCCATCCTCACACCCTCTTCTAACTGTCTCTGACCCACCATTGACCGTCAATCTACGCACACACGCAAACACGCACTGTCACACCCTCCCATTCACCTACCTGGTACTATAGCTGCTGATCTCTCAGAGCGATATTAACACACATATACACACACACGCACGCACTCAGATCCTACCACACACACACACGCACAGACTACACACATGCTACCACACACACACACACTACCACACACACACGCACTACACACACGCACATACAGTTACCACCACACGTACACACGCTACCACGCACACACACACACGCTACCATACATACACACTCTACCAATCACACCACACGCTACCACACACTACCATACAAACACGCGCGTGCACGCATACTGACCATCGTCGCACTCTTCTGTTCCAGAAAGCATTTTCTCTTCATTCCTACTTCCGGTCACTTACTTCAAAATTGTAACCTCACGTGATTGTTGGCGATTTTTTCTTCCTTCCTCTTGGACTTCTCTGTTTCTTCCTATTTCCGAAGAAGAGCCATGCTCGAAACGTAAAACTTCTACTCTTTTCTTTCTCTAAGCGTCTTATTAATTCATTGCTTGTGTCACGTCCAAACGTTTGTTTTTTTTTCTTTTTTTCTTTTGTATTGTTTTGAGTTGACTACATATATATATATATATTCATACACACTCACAGACATACATACATAATTTCACAATTTTTTTTATAACGTTTTGCGGATAGCTTCTTTTATGTCTCCTAATATATTTCTAATATATTTTTATTTTGTATTATGTCCTCTATATTTATACCATGCATCAAACATCTTGAGATGATATATGCAGAATAATACGTACATTTTATTTCCCAAGTTTTATCTCAGTTTTACGAGTGATAATGATATAGCTCTACGTGACTTATTACTAGGTAAACATCTGTAATCACTGAAACAACCTGGAAGAAAGTATCTTTATTACTCACATGTGGTCTTACTGATTTGAGTTGAAAACATCAAGCTTTTTTGTTTGTTTTTGAAGTAAACAAAAATGGCATTTTCTTGGAATCCTTTTCCTTCATCACCACCACCAACACCACCACCACCAACACCACCACCACCAACACCACCTCCTCCTTCTTCTTCTCCTCCTCCTCCTCCCCTTCTCCTTATCTTCTTTTCCTCCTCCTCTTCTCACTTCTCTCCTTCTCCTCTTCTCCCTTCTTTCCTTCTCCCACCTCTCTCTCCTCCTGCTCCTCCTCCACTACCATCACTACCACTACCACCACCTCTCCTCCCTTCTTTTTCTTGTGCCTCCTTTCTTTTTCTTCTTCCTCCTTTCTTTTTCTTCTTCCTCCTTTCTTTTTCTTCTTCCTCCTTTCTTTTTCTTCTTCC
>NC_142937.1:44563922-44571422 GCF_046866305.1 Octopus bimaculoides | reverse complement strand
TTATCAGGGAGTTGCTTAATATACTTCTCAGCTTTCTTCTTTATCATTCCCAACGCACCAATTACTTCTGGTATTATTGTAGTACTAAGCTTCCACATTTTTGTGATTTCAATTTGTCGATCTTAATAGTGAGAATGCTTTTCGTATAGAGATATTTTGATCTTGTGGGACAGATATATCTATTAACAGACAAGTTCCTCTGTTTCAGTACTTGATCACAATGTCTGGTTGATTGGAGTCAATTTTTCTGTCAGTTTGTATTGGGAAGTTTCAAAGGATGGTGACGCCCTGCCATTTACTACATCTTGTGGATGGTGCCTGTACCACTTATCATGGGATTTAATTTTGTAGCATTTAAAAGCATTCCAGTGGATGTATTACTCTATTCTGTTATGTCTTATGAGGTGCTCCTTTTCAGCGAGAACTGGGCAGCCAGAAACAACATGATCAATCGTCTCTGTGAATTTTCCGCAAATTCTGCACGAGGGTCAGGTCCATCTTTAAGGACGTTTGCATGGTAGTTTCTGGTAGGTAAGCTCCGATCTTGCGCTGCAATAACAAAATCTCCTGTTTCCCCTTTCAGACCTATCCCTTGTAGTCATTGGTGTATTAGATTTTGATCCATATCAGACAGTTAGGGTATTTTCCATGCAGGAGTTTACCTTTCCAGTTTTCTTCGATATTACTTATGCAAGCCTTCTTTGTTCTTTGCGTGATGTTTTTTTTTTGCATCAATGATAGGTTTGATTGTTAATTTCTAAATCAGGAGAAGCAATGGTAGGCCTGTCAGTATTTGGGTGTCTTTGGTCATTCTTATTGTTAACTTGTAGGCCAAGAGACTCTTTAAATTTCTGAGTAAGCTTCATTACTGAATCGTGCTTGGAATCTTCATGCTTCAGTGCAGTTCGTAAGAGCACATCACTTGTTGTATTAAGGTACGCTTCAAGGCCTATTACTGCTGATTTGAAGGATTGTTCGAGCTATATCAGGCCTCTTCCACTTATTTTTCTTGGGAGATAAATCCTGTCTACATATAATTACCTCCGTCTTAGCGAAGGCAGAGGTATTGTTTTCAGCTGCGTTTGTTTGTTTATCCGTGGACAAGATATCTCAAGAATCGCTGGATGGATTCGGATGAAACTTTCAGGGAATGTTTGACCTCGTGACTGGCACGAACTGATTAGATTTTGCGATTGATCCGGTACCGGAAAAGGATTCTGGATTATTTTTCCTATTTTTTTCTTACTTAAATTTTGAGAGTGGCCGGGTCCATTTTTAGTGCTTTCGTTTGTGAGAGCAGTCGAGTTTATTTCAGATACTCTCATTTTAAAAATCATCTCTGGCTAATCGTTGAGAGGACGTTCGTGTTGCCTTGGCGGAGGTTTGCGCTCTCTAAGTGCTCTTATTATTATTATTATTATTATTATTATTATTATTATTATTATTATTATTATTATTATCATTATCATTATTATCATCATTATTATTATTGTTATCATCATCATCATCATCATCATCATCATCATCATCAGCATCATCATCATCATCATTGTTATGTCTCAAGCTACTGCTATCTAGCACCTTCGGATGATCTCTACTCAACCGTTACACAACTGCTATTCGACTGCTACTCAACACTCCTATCACGGCCAGACGACCTCTATTTATATGTCTTGGGAGATCCTACTTCTTTGCCTGGGGCGTCGACACAACAATCATCATCATCATCATCATTATTATTATTATTATTATTATTATTATTATTATTATTATTATCATCATCAATAAGGCAGTGAGCTGGCAAAATTGGTAGCATGCCAGGCAATAAAATAAAATAAAGCACCAGTCAAGTGCTGGAGTTGATGAAAACGAGTTGTCCCTTCCCCTCAAAATTGCATGCCTTGTACCAAAATTAAAAACAATTACTAATGTCAATCAATCAATAGCAAATATTTATCATGGTCAGGAAGCTGCTAATGTCGACGACGACGACGACGATGAACATAGTCATCATCATCGTCGTTGTACTCCTCTCCTCCGCATCCTCCACCAATCCCATTACTCCAACTACCACCATTACCCTCATTAAATATTTACCCCTACTACCACCACCAACAGCAACGAATCATTATATATAATAATCATCGTTGTTATTATCGCCCTCGTTATTATTACCGGGACTACTAAGACCACCACCACCAACAGCACCACCACCAACAGCACCACCACCATTATTTCTACCACCACCACCAACAACATATCATCATCATAATTGAGATCATCATCATCGTCGTCATCATCATCCATCGAACACATTAATAAATAATTGTCAGAAAGCACTACTACTACTACTACTACTAACAGCGCCATTTATTAATTTCACAGTACAGCTGAACTATCAACACACAATCGCAGCCACCGTCCATCACCAAGAAACTGCTCCCCAACCAATACCAATGCCATCACCACCACCACCACAAACAACAGCAACAACAACAACAGCATCGTTGCAGCCACAAGCAATACCATCACCTGCCCCCTCGCCACTTTGTCAGCACCAACACCAGCACCATGAACAGCGCCACCTCCTCTACAGCCATGCCTGCCACTTACGCACAAATAACTGAATAAATCGATATATGCGATTTTAGTTGACAAATTATGGCCGAATTTTAAAATTCAAATTTATGGGAATTGTGTAGAGGAGAGTCGACAATGATTTAATGACAAAAGTAATTAGGTTTATAGTGGTGGTTGAAACTGTTGAGACGGTGGTGGTGGTGGTGGTGGTGATGAAAGTGATGGTGGTGGTGATTGTGGTAATGGCGGTAATGATGGTAGCAGAGGAAGTGGTGATGTTAGTGATAGTTATTGTTATTATTGTTGTTGTTATTGTTGTTGTTGTTGGGGGTGGTGGTGTTGATAGCAATAATGGTGGTAGTATGGAGGATATGGTATGGAGCGATAATGGTGTTGGTATGGCGATGATGATGACTGTAACGGTGGCGGTAGTAGAGATTGTGGTAGTTAGTGGTGCTAGTTGTTGTTGCTGTTGTTAGTAGTAGTAGTAGTAGTAGTAGTAGTAGTAGTAGTAGTAGTAGTAGTAGTAGTAGTGGGAGGACGTAGCTTCAGTTCAGCATGTTGTAGGGCCGGAAAACGAAGTAACGGCACAGATATCCGTCTTTCCTGTTATATCATATCTCCACCGATAGCCACTCTCTAGTAGTGACGAATTGTATGAGATGTACAGTGACAACCTGAATATATTCCTCCCTCCCCACTATCCAGTTTGTTTCAGTATGCCTACAGGCTCTATTGATGTTGCTACTATTTCTATATTTTCTTTATCTTTTTCTAAAGCTATTGGAAGGATTGTGTTTTTATGATGTAGTAGTTGTACGGATTATGGATTTGAAAATGGCTTCTCAAAGTACTGCAGGGATTTTATAGTTTTCATCTTGGGTTGCATGAAACGATGCCCAAAGACTAATTATACAACTAAAGGAAAATACTAAAACTGATTGACTATCTGGCCATTCAATTTTAGCATTTTGGTCACCTTTTAGAGTGACCTGTGATTGATGCATACTACGGTATGTTGTGCTCTTAGTAGTTTATTTGGGTCAATTCTTGAGAGGTTGGAGATCCAAGAATACCTGGCATAGTCTGAAATGGATATAATCTATTGCTTGTACATCTATGTTGTTTCTTTCTGTTGGTGAAATATGAAATTTCTCATTGCTTTAAGTATATTTGTCTTTCATTTTTCTCTTTACTATGTCTTCCATATGGTTTGCAAATTTTATGGAGTAAATGTATATAAATCAAATGTTTTTGTCTTATGTAAGTGCAGTAGTTACGCCGTTGAAGGAAGTCATTGATCGTATTTGACGTTCTCTTGTATTGCTTGCAAAAGGGGAAGGGGTGGATTAGTTGGTTATTGCTTTAAATCAGTTGTTGCGGATTCACGATTTTAGATGATTAATGTTAGAGTAGTTGTACAAAATGTCTGAAAAATAGTAGCAGAATATAAATGTGATGTCACACTTTTCTGATTTTCTGTACATTCTATGGCGATGTAGGAAGGTTGTGTCATCACAGATCGTATACAAAGTGTGCAGATCCCCTCTGATGCAACATTCGGAAAATTGAAAGATTTGTAAGTTTTATCCTTGTAAACTAAAGACGATGTGCAGAATAGCTAGTAAATTTCTTGCCAGTGTTTTGTGTTGTTTCTTGAGGAGGGGATGTCGATGATAGAATTGAACATATGGGAGGTGTTTGGTGTCGATGTCATCGTATAGTTTTTGTTTTAGGCTTGTGAGTCGGATTGTGTTTAAGTGTTGTGGACTGAATTTGTGTTGTCATAGGTATGTGGGAATATGTGAATTAGTGAAATCAAAGATTAGCCCTCCTAGAATCTTACAATCGCAAGATCATGGTTTCGATTCCCGGAACAAGTGATACGTTGTGTTATTAAGTAAAACATTTCATCTCATGTTGCTCGGCACACTTTGCATCTGTACAGAAAATATCAACTTGATAGAAAGGGTGAGCTAATGTACTGCACAAATATTTGATCACTAGAAAATTCTCATCTTACAGATGCTCATACATAGGAAGGGAGGGGCGAAGCGGGGAGGAAAATGCGGAGGATGCAGCAGAGGAGGGGAAGAGGTGTACAATGGGTTTGTATAATGTTGTTTCACTTAAGTTTCCGTGGAACTTTAGAACTGTTATAATTTTGCTCGGTTTCCGGATTCTGGTAATTCCTCAATATTGCTACGAGTAGCTTTCACTGAGTTCTTCAAACCTCAGCTGGTTAAAGTATGTGGCAGTGATTTGTGTGAACCTGGCACTTTTGAGTTTTTCGTTTTCCCCATTGTTTTACAATCTGATAGAAGGAAGGAAGGAAGGAAGGAAGGAAGGAAGGAAGGAAGGAAGGAAGGAAGGAAGGAATGGAAATCGTGGTCTTTATTCTTATTTTTTTCTTTTTTTTTGCTCTTCTGAAGATTTTCATGATTGCTTTTCGAAAAATGTCTAACAAAGATTCTGTTGTGTCTGGGGAGATTCATTTTCTTTTTGTGCCTTATTATTTAACACACTCACTGGTAAAGGATGTTTTCTTGGTTTTCTTACAACATGGTAGCTTGGCTGTTGTTATTGTTGTAATAGTTGATATTCTTGTATTGTTCTTGTCGATGATGATGATGATGATGATGTTGATGTTGCTGCTACTGTTGTTGCTGCTATTGTTTCTACTGCTACTGATATCATCATCATCACCATCATCATCATCATACTTTTTACTGTGTATGATGTTTTACTGTTGTGTAGTATATGTTGGCTACAAATATTTGTCCATTTCTTTTTTGCTATGACTGTTGTAGTTGTTGTTGTAGCTGTTGTTGTTTAATTAGACGTTGAGTTTAATTTCGATTCTATGTATTTTTAGTATAATGTATTTGAGGTTGTCTCTCAGTTCACACACACACATACACGCATATAATCTTGGTTATGTTTGCCGCGTGACTGTGGTTATCTTGCGGTGGCTTGTTCGATATCTTCTTTTACTAAAGGTCTATAATTTTTTTGTTGAATGCATATAATGCAGAGTGTATACTGTTGATTGTGCTATTGTTAAATTTTGGAAACCTTGAATGTTTTTTAATGAAATTCGTTCTATTGTGCTTTCTCTTTCAAGATTTGGAAAGCATTTTTGCTTATTTTATTGATGTATTCAATGTATAGTACGGATAATTAGTAGGAAGATTGAGAAAAGTTGGAGAATTTTTTACCAAAAGGTTGTAGCGAATAAATACGTAGAGTGGAATGTAATGGTATTTATGCGAATTTTTTTTAAGCTGTAATAGAAGTTTCGCTGTGACGTTACTACGTTACCTCTTATGTCATCTGTTTTATTTGAAAACCAGGATGTCTTGAGTGCATTGAAGATTCCCCTCATAGTGGTGATTGCAAGAGTATTAAGTGTTGCAGATGATGGAAAGATTCGTGAGATCGGTGTTGGTGTAAACGTTTACTGATTTTTATTATTGGATTGCGGCTACGCTGGACCATTACTTCTACAGTTTAGAAGATCATATCACACCCTATAGATATTTCAGTCTGGTACCTCTTTTACCAAACCTGTTTATCGAATCGCTTAGTTAAGAGATATTAAGGAACACTAACATAGAGTGGAAGTGAAATGACACTCTATACACAATTATGAAAGGAATACTAATTTTCAAAGAAAAAGCAGTTATTACTCTGTTAGTTACTCTCCTCTTCAATATCCTTCTATGTATGTATATATATATATATATATATATATATATATATATGCGACAGGCTTCCACACAGTTTCCGTCTATCAGATTGGTCGGCTCAGGGCTACAGTGGAAAATACTAGCCCAATGTACGACGCAGTGGTAGTGAACCTGAAACCACGTGAAACCTCACAACCATATCCGCAACCGTGTCCATCTATGTAGTTAATTAAAAATAGTATCTATCCGCCCTCATTTCAATCCCGTCAGTCACGCATTCTCTACAGATAGAAGGCCTTCCTCCTTCCAATCGGGAAACACTGTTTTAAGAATATATAAAACCACATTACTTAATGCGTGTTTTTCGTTATTTAAGACGCTAGCACGACTTAAGGATGTGTGGCTGCTCTTTCTAGCAGGTTAAGCGGTTACAAACATGTTCAGTGATGAAAGCCCTTGGTGATGAACATACTGGTGGTGGTGGTGGTGGCGGTGCTGCTGCTGATCATGATGGTAAGGAGGAGGGGGATCTGGGGGCTGGTTGTGATAATGGGTGGAATGAAAGGCGAAAATGTTTGCTTCTGGTGGAACGACGGTGATGTTGGTTTTTGCAACGAGTGAAAATGGTACTGGTCGAAAGTTTTAGAAATATAATAATGCGTCGCAGAGAATTCTTCAGCAAATACGTGAGCAAAACAAAACAAGTTAAACCCCAAAACTGAATGGCTTCTTTAGATAAAGAATACATCTACTAAACATGCATATTACATATATATTCATGCCTTTATATATATATATATAGATATATATAGATATATAAAGTGTATATATATGTATGTATGTATATATATATATACTCTTTTTATATACTTTATATATATATATATATATATATATATATATATATATATATATATATATATATATATATATACTTTATTTAAAAGCAGCAGAAATATAACAAAAAAACCGTTACTCTGAGTTTCACGTTCCCGTTCATCGGACAGTTTTGTTAGAAAATAAATAAAGCATATTACTCTACCTCTGGTATTTCAGTACTCTTTTTTCCACCTTGTTGCACATTTCATGTGCTTACTCCGGTATATATATATATATATATATATATATATATATATATATATATATATATATATATATATATATATATATATATATATATATATATATATATATATATATATACATGTATGTATATAGCTGCAAAAAACAT
>NC_142937.1:44548922-44553922 GCF_046866305.1 Octopus bimaculoides | reverse complement strand
ATGTGTGTGTGCGCGCACGCGTATATATATACATACTCACACATACATATATATATATACTTATTCTTATAGATATTTATACATATCTGTGAATATGTATGTATATATATATATATATATATATATATATATATATATATATATATTGGTGCGTATGTGTGTATCTATATATCTTTATGTACACACATAAACACTCACACACAGAGATACACACATATTCATAAATATATGCATACATACACACTGAGAAATGTATATGGAAGTATGGAGCTGTGCTTATGTATGTTTGAGCATGTTTGAGAATGCGAAGAAATGATTTCAAGGAAACCAGGTTGTAATGTGAACGAACGACCTTCAGAGCTGTTCCTTCTAGTAGCAGAGCAGCTGGTAGATGTATCTCTACTGGACACACACTGGCATCAATTGTGAAGGAGAAACAAGGAACATTTTATCGTTCATTCAGCCTGACATGTTGATTTACAGGATGTCTGTGATAGCACGTCAATATTAGGAGCCACTGAAACACAGCTACGCTCTTTGTCAACCCCATAGTTAATACCAGGCACATAACAGTCTATCTTGCTTAGCATATTACATCACGAAAAGTGACGTATTGTGCCATTTCGATGAACTGGTTCTAGTGTTTCAGTACGATACTGCTTGATATGATAAACCAGTGCTTCACAACCGTTATATCGAGGCGCACTGGTGCGTCACAAGACGATGCTAGGTGTGCTGTAGTGTAACCTGAATATAATTTTTTTCCTTATACTTTTAGTTATATTTTTAGTTCAGGTATGCCGCCGAATTTTGAAAATAATATAAGTGTACCGCAAGTGAGAAAATATTGCAGAGCACTGTGATGGACGCATGCTAATTGATGGTGCGTGGCCTGGTGATTAGAGTGTTGTACTCACGATCACGAGATCCTGGTTTCAATTCTCAGACCGGCTGTGCGTTGTGTTCTTAAGCAAAACACTTCGTTTCCTGCTGTTCGAATCCACTCAGTTGTACGCGAGTAACCTAGTGACGGATTGGCGTACAAGCGTGAGATGGTGACTCAGAAAAATTACCCGAACGGAGGTTGGCGAGTCACGTTTTATATTCAGTGATTGAAAGGTTGAAGGATACAACCTTTACTGAGAATACCGACTGGTTGAGATTGGTTGTTCAACCACGTCGAACGATGATGATGACGATGATGATGATGATGATGATGATGATGATGACGATGATGATGATGATGATGATGATGATGATGATGATGACGATGATGATGATGATGATGATGATGATGATGATGATGATGACGACGATGATAATGGTGCTAGTCATAGTAACTAAATGTCTTCCTAATAACCTTAGCTTTATTTTACTTGTTCCTCTTGTAGAAGAAAGGAGGCATTAGATAATGAGTTTAAATGTTTACTATTGAAATGTTTTTGACCATAGGTTTGTTTGATTGGAGTTGACCTGGGGCTAAACAATAACAGCGACGACAGTGACCACAACTTCGACAACAACGACGATGAGGATGACGACGGCAACAACGAAGACTAAGACATCTACAACAACGGCACCGGCGACAGCAACAATACCAACAGCAACAATGCCAACAGCATCGATAAGCAACAAAACAGTAAATACAATGACGACGGCGATGGCATCAACCACAACAGCAATAGCAACAGTGACAATGGTACTAACCCAACGCGAAAGGCCTCTGCCCCGATCTCTCGATTTGCTAGCAATTAGAGTTTATTATTTCAATAAACGAGAAGCCTTATTGGTTACGATAATGATAGATATACACAGTATGTCTGAGAAAAAAAAACACATAACATGACATTCAACATGTCCATATGTCACTATTCAATACTATAGTATCATTATTTAATGCGAACATGGTCATATATAATTGATCGAAATTACCAAGTAATACTATCAAACATCCGCAAACGATGTTACCAGTATGGTCATGTGGTTAAGAAGCTCACGTGGTTTCAGGTTCAGTACTACTGCTTGACATTTTATGCAAATGTCTCTTACTATAGCCCCCAGATAATGCCTTGTGAGTGAATTTGTTAGATGGACACCGTGTGAAAACCCGTTGTGTAAGTAAGTATATATGTATATATGTATGTGTGTATTTGTGTGTGTATTTGTCCCCATTATCGATTGACAACTGGTATTGGTTTGTTTACGTCCCCGTGACGTAGTGGTTCGGCAAAAGAGACTGACAGAATAAGTAACAGACTTAAAAAAGAAAAAGTGCTGGGGTCGGTTTGTTCGACAAAATCCTTCAAAGCGGTGTCCCAGCATGGCTGCAGTTTAATAATGGGAATAAGTAGAAGATAAAAGACATCATAATCGATAGACATTATGATACACCTCGGTATTTACACAGCCTGTAATCTAACGTTGAAATATAGCATCCACACATGTTACATATTTGAGGAGAGGTTATTGTTAATTAAATAGACTTTTTATTCTATTCACCCTGGATGGAGAAGAGGGGATTTGATCTCAGAACGTAAAACGTAGTAACTAAATGTTTTGTCGCCCTTTTGTCCGATGCTCTCCCTATCCTGCCAGTCCACCGTTCTACACCACTCTTTACTTGTTTCATTCATTTGACTGCGGCCATGCTGGAGCACCGCCTTTAGTCGAGAAAATCGACCCCAGGACTTATTCTTTGTAAGCCTAGTACTTATTCTATCAGTCTCTTTTTGGCGAACCGCTAAGTTACAGGGACGTAAACACACCAGCATCGGTAGTCAAGCGATGGTGGGGGGACAAACACACATACATATATATATATATATATATATATATATATATATACGACGGGTTTCTTCTAGTTTCCGTCTACCAAATCCACTCACAAGGCTTTGGTAGGCCCGAGGCTATAGTAGAAGACACTTGCCTAAGGTGCCACGCAGTGGGACTAAATTCGGAACCATGTGGTTAGTAAGCGAGCTACTTACCACACAGCCACTCCTAAAAAAAACAACAAAAAAAAACGATTATTTAAAATTGTTTTCTAACATACACACAAAGCTAGAAATTAGTGGCGCAATGACAGTCGATTAAATTATACTCAGTATTTCACAGATACTTTATTTTATCGACCCAAAAACCCAAACTGATAAAAGGCAAATTTGGACAATGGTGAAATTTTATTCAGAACGTAAAGAGTAGAGAAAAGTGCCGCAAAAACTTTTTTTCTAGGGCTCTAACATTTCTACCAGTTCACTGTCCCACAATAGTCCAACATTCTGGCTCACCGTCGGTTATGTCGATTAGGGTTCCAGTTGATCCGATCAACAGAACAGTCGGCTTGTAAAATTAACGTGCAAGTTGCTGAGCGCCCCACAGACACGCGTACGATTAACGCAGTTCTCAGAGAGGTTTAGCGGGGTGTAGAGTCTGGGAAGTACCAGCCCTTTGAAATACTGGTACTACTTATTTCTGCCAGCTGATCAGACTGGAGCAACGTGAAATAAAGTGTCATGCTCAAGGACACAATGCGCTGTCAGGGATCGAACTCACTACCTTATAGTCATGAACCGAATACCCTAACCACTAACCCATGCATCAAATCACATTATCTTATCTTTTAATACCACTCCTATACAGAATTTTGTTAATATTTTGGTATGAATTTCCACTGAGGTCGACTTTGCCTTTCATCCTTTCGGGGTCTATAAAATAAGTATCAGTTGAGTACAGGGGTCAATATAATCAAATAGCCCCATCCCACGCAATTGGTGGACTAACACCAACAACTTGAGGTTAATATTTTGAAATGAATTGTTTAATAATGATTTCATATATAATCAATATTTCTCTCAAAAATAGAAGCAATCTAGAATTTGGTCAGTCACTATCCTATTGCTCGAAGTGGACATAGCTATGTATATTTATAAGCATGTGCGTGCATGTGTGTGAATGCGCATGTGTGATAGAGAGAGGGCAAGATAGATGTGTATGGGAATAAAAGAGAGAGAGAGAGATGTGTGTGTTTTTGTGAAAGATAGAAACGTGCAACTGTTTGAAAAAGAAAGAGAAAGAAAGATGTATTCGCGTGTGAAAGAATGAAATAGAGACAGACAGACAAGGACAGAGACAGAGAGAGGTCTGTGTCTGCGAAAGTGAGAGAGAGAAAGTCTTTTATGATTTGTTAATGGATCAAGTCGTACACGGGCAGCAAAAGATGCAGGCGGAGAGTTTCATTCAGCATGGGAACTCAGAAAGAGGCTCACTCGCAGCTAAGTATCAAACAGACCAAAGAGACAAGTTTGGAAAGTTGCCAAACGGTTGTGTTTAATGAAAGGAAACTATAATGTCAAGCAATCGATCAAACACTTGTGGTGCTGATTAACAAAGGAGAACCAGTTTGTAGTCTCTAACTGGGATTATATTTTATTAATGATGTAGAAAAACTGTTTGGACTGTTGAGACAGTAATTCACATGATAATTACAGTTAGTGAACGATGGTAAATAGGAAATAGTGTAGGGGATAACGTATTTGGCTGCCAACTTATCGGTGCTGAGTTCGAAACCGCAGAAGGTTGTGTACGTAAGCATGAATATATGGATGCGTGTATGTGAGCATGTAAGTATATGTGCATGTATGTATTAATGTATGAATGTATGTATGTATGTATGAGTTCGAAACTGCAAAGGTTAGGTTGTATATATATATATATATATATATATATATATATATATATATATATATATATATATACAGCAAAGTGCAGACAGCTGGCGGGGTGGATACTGAGGACATTCCGTACAAGGGATCAAAAAGTCATGTTGACTCTATGGAAGACATTTGTCCTGAGCCGCCTAGACTATTCCTCTCAGTTGTGGTCACCACACAGTGTCAAACGGACAGCAGAACTCGAGGCAATTCAGAGGCTCTATACAAAAAAGATCGCCACAGTCCAACAGATGAACTACAGGGAGCGACTGCAGGCACTAGGTCTCTACT
>NC_142937.1:44526422-44543922 GCF_046866305.1 Octopus bimaculoides | reverse complement strand
AAAAGACTGGGCAAGTCGTTCCACTTCATCAGCTGGTAAGGCTGAATTCAGGAGTTTTGAGGTGTATGGAATTACTACTTTATCTCCATTAATATCAGGTTCTCCCTTGTCCTGGGTGGTAGTGTCTCTCAAGATCCCCAGTTACGGGTCAAATACCAGAATCGCAAGAAGGCTAGCTATTGTGTTCCACAAACTAAGATCTACGTTGTTAGATACTTTTAGTTTGTAATAGTTAAACGGTTACATTTCCATAACACATGCTAGTCGGTAAATGTTGCTCTAAAGGATCTTTGTTCGCCCTCCTTAACATCTTCGTATAAGTTCAGTTTAGTTTGCTTTCCATTGCTTTCGGAAGTGTCTGGCATTCACAACTCAAAAACAAAAAAATACTCTTATGTCGAGGTCATTAGATAGATGTTTCCCTGACTGTGGTGGACATTTTATCTATTGCTAACTTTGCCATTTCAGTTCTTACTAAAACTGTCTCACTTTGAGTTTTCTGTCTACGATTTCACATAACTGAAGTTTGACACACATATGCATGCACACACATGTACACATATATGCAACGCATTTGTCCTATATAGGAAATTAACAAAGTCACACCTCTCACCTAACCTTAGAAATACGCGAGATGGTTTATTATAGATTTTGTAAGGCATTAATTTTTATCAATTCATCTTAGTTGTCAGAGTCGTTATCGTTTCTTATCATAATCCTCTTTTAGAGTAATATGATTCACTGGGGAGTTGAAATATTTCAGTGCTTTCTATGGGCTTCGGGATATTTACTGAGCTGCTGATCTATCTTCAGACATGAAACACATCTCTCGGCGGCTATTCCATTGTTTGGCTATAGTATGATTCAGCATTATACTAACCTCATAAATTATAACCAACTAGGAAATTGACACATAAAACAGAGAATCCTTCCTCAACTGCCTGAAGAATATCAACCTATAGACGGGCTCAACAAGTCTATGTATTATATGCGCATGCATGTATGTACCTATTATTTATTTTCATTTACCTTTAACCGGACCTGATCTTCATATCCTAATTTACAGAATGTACACTATCTTTCGTATGTATAAAAAACCTGAGCGTGTGATTTAGCACCAATTTCTTCAAATGTTTTTCACTATGCCTTTTACGAATATTGATATTTCCATCCTGATGTCTTGTATTGAGTCTTGAAATGTATCCTAATTAATAATATGTATATATAAAAGTATATGTGTGTGTGTGTGTGTGTGTGTGTGTGTGTGTGTGTGTGTGTGTGTATGTATATGTATATATATATATATATGTATGTATGTATGTATGTATGTATATATATATACACACACATGTATAGTTACATATATGTGTGTGTGTATATATATATATACACATATATATATACATATATATATATATGTATGTACATCCATACATTCATACATATGTATATAGATACATTCATACATGCATACATACATACATATTTATATGTATATACTATATATATATATATGTGTGTGTGTGTGTGTGTGTGTGTGTGTGTGTGTGTGTGTGAGGGGGAGAGAGAGATAAAGGGAGATAGAGAGAAAGAGGGGGAGAAAGACATACTATTTATCTTCTATGGAGAATCAGAAATGCACTCCACTCTAAGAATAGGCAGCCATCATTCTTCTTCTTCTTCTTCTTATCATCATCATCATCATCATCCTTTTCGTTCTTTTTTCTTTTTTCTGTTTCTTCTGCTGCTGCTGCACTAACAATTATTGTTATTCTTTTGCTCGTTTAGAATCATTATACTACACAGTGTTTTAAATTTCTCTTGTCTTCTTCTTCCTCGTCCTCCTCCTCCTCCTCATCATCATCATCATCACCATCATCATGATCATCATAATCAACATTGCCATCACCATAATTCACATTATTATCATTATCAGCAGCAACAACAACGGTTGCAACTATAACAAAAATATCATCAATCTCGGCCATATTTAATTTTTGTTGTACACATTTGTTTATTTCCAGCTTTTTTGTGAAAGTATTTTGTTTTTGTTTCGTGCTATATTTCTTTATCATCATCATCATCATCACCATCATTATCATCATTATGTTTGATGGTAGTGGTGGTAGTGGTGGTGGTATTATCATTATCATTTTGTTATTACCTCACTGTAATTCTTTTTTTCATTCTTCGTTGTTTTTTCCTTGCCAGTCCTACCATTTCTTAAAACACTTCCTGCTATCTCTATCTAAGCCATTATTCTCAACGAACCTTCTGCATTTTCTGAAGAAGCTTTTTCGTAACCAATAATTGCTCAGTGGAGCCATACTGCTGCCTACTGAATAACTTAGTTAATTATAGCAATGTGCTTCAACCAGTTTTTAAAGAACAATAAATAATGATAATAATTTTTATTCCAGCATCCGTGAGTGTCGTAATCGTTTACAGATCACAATGTCTGGTCGTCGTTGCAGCACACGGTAAAGTAGGTGGTGAAGGTAGTGTGACGCGGAGACAATGAGGGAGAGCAAGAGGGACGGTGAATGTAAAAATTATATCCATGTATCTATGGATATAGGTGTGTATGTTTATATATATATATGTATGTGTGTGTGTGTGTGTGTGTGTGTGTGTGTATGTATATATATATATATATATATATATATATATATGTATGTATATATATGTATATATATATATATATATATATATATATATATATATATATGTATGTATATATATGTATATATATATATATATATATATATATATATATATATATATATATATATATATATATATACTTATATATTTATATATATAGTTAGATAAACATACATATGCACATGCATGTACATATATGTGTGCATATATGTGTGTGTGTATAAACATGAATTGCCTTTCCTTTTTTCTTATCCCTCCCTAATTCTTCTATTCCTCCCTAATGTTTCTATCCCTCTGCCTCTACCTCTCTCCTCTCTTTCCACGTGACTGGTGTTCGGCCAAGCTTGACCTTTCTCTCTTGGTTCGACTACCATCCGTGCCAAAGGCATATTCCTTCCCATGCTTGTCATCTCTTACGTCCTTGCCGTAAGGCTTCACTTCCACACACGCCAGCTTTATTTAATTCGTCCTTAGTCGAAAGACACATGTTGTGAATGTCCTGTTGTTTGCACTTGTATTTGTGTACCATTTCTCCGTCTTTTCCCGTCCTTTCTTTTTATCACTGAAGATTTAGGTATGAGACGCGTGTCTGCCAAGTTTGCGCCAAAACTGCTTTCTTATTTCTTTACTGCTCACAAGGGGCCACACACAGAGGGGGTCGATTATGCCGACCCCAGTGCGTAACTGGTACTTATTTAGTCGACCCCGAAAGGATGAAAAGCAAAGTCGACCTCGGCGGAATTTGAACTCAGAACGTAACAGCAGACGAAATACCGCTAAGCATATCGTCCGGCGTGCTAACGTTTCTGCCAGCTCGCCGCCCTGCCAAAACTGCTTTCTGCTGACCAAAAAGACACTCGGGTTTCAGTTGCACAAGATCTCCTTTATTTTTGTCGAGAGCGATGAAAAGTTTTTGAAAACGATCATAACGGATGACGAATCGTGGGTCTATGGCTATGATCCCGAAACAAAGCCTGTCTTCGCAGTGGAAGACCCCCCCCCCAACCTTTCTGAGACCGAAGAAAGCACTAATGAATCGAAGCAATGTGAAGACACTGTTGAATGTTTTCTTCGACTACAAGGGAATTGTTTATCATGAGTATGCTCCACCTGGTCAGACAGTAAACAAGGCGTACTGCTGTGACGTTTTGCGACGTTTAAGGGAAGCCATTTGTCGGAAAAGGCCGCAGTTACATGCAACTGGTGAGTAGCAATTGCACCATGACAACGTGCCTGCCCATTCTGTGCAGCTCGTGCAGCAGTTTTTGGCTAGGCACAGAATTCCCCAGGTCCGACAGCCACTGCATTCCCCAGGTCCGACAGCCACTGCATTCCCCAGATCACACCCCTTGCGACTTTTTCCTCTTTCCAAAAATCAAATCCCACTTGAAAGTAAGAATGCAACGAGACAGCTGCTGATTATCCCAGAAAACGAGTTCCAGAAACGCTTCTCTCAGTCGAAACAACGCTGGATTAGGTGCGTGGCTTCCGAAAGGGACTATTTTGAACATCCATACATCCATCCATCCATCCATCCATTCAACCATCCACCTGTACGTACATACATACAATGAGTGGGACTATGAGCGAAAAGAAATGGGTGAACTGGAGTAATTGAGAGAGAGAAGATGAGAGATAGAAAAAGGGAGATAATGTATGAGTGAATGAGAAAGAGACAGTGATAAAGAAAGATTTGCTGAGCTAATAGAGAAAGTGAAAGAGAAGATCAAAAGGCTGCAGTGGGAGAAAGAAGGGGAGAGAGGGAGGAGGATGAGGGAGTGGGAGGAAGTAATAGAGAGAGAGAGCTGTTGACCTAGAATAAGAGAGTATGTGCATAAAAAAGGAACAGGTGAACATAGCGGAAGGGAATGCATGACGTCACACATCAATCTCCATTTTAGCTAGCAATTTCAAAAAATAAGGGTACCAAAAATTTTGCTTTGTGTTTATAAAATGTAATTTACAAAAATTATAGGGTTTCTTTATTGTGATCTTGATCTCTCGCATTGGCACCTGGGTGCAATATAGAAGGAAGGTTGGGGTAACTAATGTAGATATTTCTCATATTTTTATATATGTAAGGGATCTTTTTTAAAACGGGGGCCACATTTTTCATTAATGTTTTACGTAGTGTTTTTGGTACCGAAAGACTTTCAAACTTCGTATACTTATCTATTTTGTGTTATAGAACAGAAAAATATTTTTGTATTCGAATTTATTTCATGTAAAAAATTGTCTTATTTCGATAATTTCAACCAATCACTGACGTCCATTCAGCCGATATACATTAAGTGCCGACTACATAAACAAACGATTCTTCGTTTTATTTGCTTTTTTCATTTTAAATTTGCTCTAACCCTAACTCTAACCCTAACCCTAACCCTAACCCTAACTCTAACCCTAACCCTAACCCTAGGGTTAGGGTTAGGGTTAGAGTTAGGGTTAGGGTTAGGGTTAATTGTTTCAGAATCGTTTGTTTATGTAGTCGGCGCTTAATGTATATCGGCTGAATGGACGTCAGTGATTGGTTGAAATTACAGAAATACGACAACTTTAACATGGAATAATTTATGGATTTCTTTTTTTTTTAAGAAGACTAAGAGAAAAAGATGTTTTATATGACACATTCTACCAGTGTTCCAAGTTTCAAAGTGTTTCGTTAATGAAAAATGTGGCCCCCGTTTTAAAAAAGATCCTATGTAAGAAAAGTATTTATGAAATCGTGAATAGTAAAGCATCTTTTACTACTACTACTACTACTACTACTACTACTACTACTACTACTACCACCACCACCACCAGCACCACCACCACCACCATCACTACTACTACTACTACTACTACTACTACTACTACGACGACGACGACGACGATGACAATGACGAGTGTCGAATAAAACAATCTTTTGTTGCATCATCTTATTTTCTGAGTTCAGTCCCGTCAAGGCTAACTTTGCTTTTCGTCCGCTCGAAATCGATAATATCGACTATCTCTTTCTTTCAAAAATTGCTGAAATATGTTCAAAAGATTTTATAACAAGGAAATTATCAGGCCTCTTAGCTTTTCCCGCTCTCCTTGGTCATTATGGTTAGTGTTCAGTTTACTTTTGAAGTTCAGTACTTTCTTTGAAGACAAACGCAACAAGAGAACGGTTACAGTAAGACGGATACATGGATAGGAAAAATTCAATATATCTTTTAAGAGAGTTACAGTTGTATTGCAGGGGATAAGGCGGTGAACTGACAGAATAGTCACAGCATTACATAAACTGTTTAGCGACATTTTTTTACAGTCTCAGTTCAAATACCGATGAGATCGACTTTACCTTTTTATCCTTTCGAAATCGATAAAATAAGTACTAGTTGAACACTGGGGTCGATGCAAAAGACTCCCTCTGCCTCTTAAAATTTTTAGACTAGTGGCAAATTTAAAAAGAATTATATTGTGGAACAGCTTTAATAGACTCGTTCACTAAAAAACACAGGATACGTGGCATAATGCCATATTTACTATGATACAGCATCGTAGTTTTATAGATTTTTAAACAAAATATAACATGTTAAAGGAAATATTAAAAGTTGTAGAAAATACAGTGTATTATGTAAGAACTCGTAGACTTTTATACAAGTAATAGCTAAATACAAGATGACGTAAATTTTATTCCTTGAGATATCGGAGTAAAGAATATCGTGAACGAAATCAGATAAGGTTCATAAACCAAGAGCTGATAGAATTGTAATTATAAGGTTTTAATTAGTATTCATAGAAAAGATGTAATTACAATTGCCGTATGAAATCTTATTCTGCTTAAAATATGGCTGCTTTAATCGAAATCTGATGTTTATATTTTTATTCGTGGTTTTTATTATTCATTAAAAGTATTTTTATTTGAATCGTCTACTCTTCACTTCTTTTAAATATCAAGAAGAGCAACATCAAGTAAATGTCAAGACAACGGCGATAACAACAAGAAAGATAAAAAGCTTTAAAAAAAGAGACTTGGTTTTTATCATTTAATGTTTAGAGCAAGTTTTCTTCGTTTTTTTTTGTTTTTTTTTAGTTTGATATTTCGTTTTCCTTATTGTTAGTTTTCTTTTCCTTTTTCCTTTTGTTCATATTTCGAAACTGTAACAAAATAAAATTATAATTCTTTTTGACCTCAACGATGAAAACATTTCACAGTGATTTTACCGGTCAGTGACTACTTTAGAAGATAATGCTTTCTAGTAATAAAGTGTACAAGACAATAACTTGATGAGGCAACGAATTCACTACTAAACAGATGATAATTATATGAGATGAGAGCGGTATCATTTGATAATTTCATCGACCTATACAACTCTATCATATGATATTTGCACTACATCACAACTAGACCAGACTTTACTTCAATCAATTACTCGGTGAAAAACTAAGATCTTCAAACAATAAATTTATCAGACGATCATTGAATCAAAGAAGAACCGGACCAGACAATGTCGCAAAACAATAAGTCTATCAGAGTATAATTGTATCAAATCTTATTTGCACTGAGCGATTGGTTTCAACGGATGGATCTTTAGAAGAAGCTGACAATAAGGAGTTTATTCATTTCTAATGAATATATTGCTTCCTGTGTATGTGTGTGTGTGTGTGTTTATTAGTGTTTGTATATTGTGTTCAGTTTGTTTCAGCTTTCTTTTATTCTCTCTCTCTCTCTCTCTCTCTCTCTCTCTCTCTCTCTCTCTCTCTCTCTCTCTCTCTCTCTCTTCTCTCTCCCTCTGTCTGCAACTCTTTTAAGTAATACTGATCAGCACGAAATTATTGATTTATTATTTTGACCACATAGAGGACATTTGATTTGAATATATAAGTCCTTTCATGTATACTACGCTAGCTACACTATCAGTGAGTGCATCAATACACCAACACCACTGCAAAACTACCAATACTGCAAACTTAACACAATCAATACCGCATAACACTGCCGCCAATATCGCCAGCACACCACCATTCCTCAACCAATGTCACAGAATACCGTCAGTTCTGTCACTAAACCACCATTATTATCAACTACGCAACCACGGCACTCGGAATACTTTCAACATATCATTAAAGCCTCCTGTACGACAACAATGACATTACTATATCACCAATAACACCGCCATACCACCACAAATACTACGACCAATACCGATACTAACCACTAACAGTACAATCACCATTCCACTAATATCGCCTTGCACATGATAACACTACTAATAGCATCACTACAAGGCTAAAGCCACCACTATCACAAGTACCATACCACCAGTACTACCAACGGGAGCAACATCACTTCCCTCATGACCACAGTCACAGGAAAAAATTCATTTGTTCACAGAACCATTTTTATAACCAACACTAGTGTCAGCTTTATAGCTGGTGCCAACACCATCATTACGACAAGCTCTTCCACTCACAGCACCATTATATGTATACTAGCGTAAACAACAGAGAAAGTACATTTCCAACAATACCACCTTAAGCACCGCGAATATTCTTCAGGGCCTTCATTGATCAACGTTGTCAATGTATCTGCACATATTTGCACAGGATTATGTAGAATTTTTGAGAAAGACTAGCAGCTGCCCATGTATGCAAGTCTCACCTCTCCTCACTACTGAGTTTTAATCATTTGGACGGCTGCCGACTTGGCCGATACAACTTGACACCACAATCGTTTCAGGCGTTTCTGTCTTTCTGTCCGGTTACACGGAGCCGAAACAAATATCGCAAGTCACTGTAGCAGTTTCGCCCATTCCACCGCCTTCGGTGGGTATTTTTTTATCGACCTCGAAAAGAGATAGAGCAAAGATGACTAGGTCGAGATATGAACTTGGAGTGTACAGAATCGGAATAAATAATGCGATGCATCTGCATCTTATCCAACACTATATCGATTCTGCCAGTTCGCCACCTCATAAATATTCTAATTATCTATAATATCAACATAGGTACCATCCTAACAGCGTCGTCTTTACAACTGCCAATACCAATACTAGAACTATAAGGACATGCTACTATCAGCACCATAAACGCTAATACAATCTCTGGTAGCACTTGCAAATAACAATCGTCTAAGACGTTCATCTAATCTACTAGAAATAGAAGGCAGATCTCACTAAAACTACGCATTACCTTATGCCAAAAGGAAGAGAAATGGGTTAGTAGTCTCGATTTACTTGTAGATTATGTCTCACCCAATGTCGCTATAATATCCAGGATATCTGAATGCCTCGTAACACTATAGATCGACACCTGCAAATTTCGTCTACAGGACACAGCTCTCGGTTAGGTTTGCTTTCGTGAATGACCGGTAATTTCCCATGAATGCAATCAATGTTGTCCAAAGGAAATGGAAAGTTGATACAACCTCGCATCAGTGCTGTCACCATCGGAATATAAAGATCTAGAACAGTTGTCACAAGCCATCCCTTCTGGTTCCCTGTCTATTCCATCAATCTATCGCCTTGCCTCGGACTGATCCTTTATTTAACAAAGTTGACACCTAGAAGACTTGAACTTGGGGGGTCAGCCCAGGGAGCAGTAACAAATACCATCAGGTATTCTATCTCGCGCTCTAATATCTGTGTCAGTTCGCCACCTTGCTCACAATCATATACAGATACACATTAACACATATTTCATTTATAGGTCAATCCAGTAAATGTATTGATTAACGATTACTGATAGGATGTGGATGTAAACAAAATCTTGGGAGATGTAGCTTCGATTCATGTAAAGTAAAAGGAAGTGAATTGACTTATTGGCTGGAAGCAAGAAGCGAAACAGTGTCAGTTTGTAGGCTGAAGTCAATTTATCTGTACAGTTAATGCCTCTTACATTATATCATTTAATTTGCCTCCTTCTGTTATTCTGTGTTCACGTGCTTAAGTCTGAAATCAATATACACCAGTATTGCATGACTAACTATATAGATTTATGTATACGTTGTTATTTTAGAATCAATATTGAAACATTCTGTCACCTACGTGTTTTTAGAACTGTGATAATTTCCTAACGAGAGTGTTAGAAGAGAAATTGATTGGAAAGGTTGTCAATTGTAAAAGACCGTCAATTGTTAAAAGGTGGAAATGAAGTGGTTTGGTTATGTAACACGACACTATGACGCCCTGCTTTTAGTGAAAGAAAGAGCTTCTATGTGGTCGCTCGGTCTGCTAGAAACATCAGCTAAATATCCCTCAAATCACATCTTACAATTTTAAATAAGGAAATATAACGTTGGATAATGTGGTACATTATTTACAACAAACAAGATGAGGACAAATATCCGTCGAATGTAAATAATGTAATTAATGTACATACTCATCACTTAAATATAGAACTGAATGTGATACATCTTCCCTCGTTTGTCGATGATTCATTTATCACTGATCCTGGATAACATGGTACGCTTATTATAAACTGCGTTACGTTTATCACAAATTGATCTATGATAACACGAGCCGGCGAACAGTCAAAGACTATGCTTGAACTGTAAAAGCGTACTCTGCACTCATCCACAACACTCAGGACAACTTGTGATCTCGTAAAGAAACCTATATTCTATCATTCATTTATCACTGATTCCTTTAATACGATGTTATGTGTTTTTAATCAAACACCCGTGATAAACGGAGAGATATGCTGCATATTCTTTTATTTGTTTCGGTCATTTGACTGCGGCCATGCTGGAGCACCGCCTTTAGTCGAGCAAATCGATCCCAGGACTTATTCTTTGTAAGCCTAGTACTTATTATATCGGTCTCATTTTGCGGAACCGGTAAGTTACGGGGACGTAAACACACCGGCTTCGGTTGTCAAACACACACACACACACACACACACACACACACACACACACACACACACACACATACATATATATATATATATATATATACGACGGTCTTCTTTCAGTTTCCGTCTACCAAATCCACTCACAAGGTTTTGTCGGCTCGAGGCTATAGCAGGAGACAGTTGCCCAAGCTGCTCAGCAGTGGGACTTATCCCGGAACCATATGGTTAGTAAACAAGCTACTTACCACACAACCACTTCTGCGCATATCTTTAAAAGACAGCACAATCTCGGTCAGAATGCCATTAAGCATAGTTCTGTCCAATTAAAATTGAATTGAGGGTTAAAAAGAACAATGACAATAATCTCTAGCGAATTTCGTCTCGCATGGAGAAACCCACGTTAAAAGATGATCGAAAGAAGAAGCAGCAGGGAATTAGCTGTTGACAGAAAAAGATTGAAGAAATGAGATTGCGTCTTTTGCTTTGCAACTATCGGCTTCGTAATCTACAGATTTCCATTGCTTGCTTGATCGATTGAATGAATGAATAAATGAATGAATGAATGAATGAATGAATGAATGAAAATTTCATATTTCTTCCTTTCCTACCCCATCCCCCTCACATTAAAAAAAAATTGTTGCTATTTAGCCCCCAGACAGCTCTGATCGAAAAAAAAAAAACAGACACCTCTGATCGAAAAAAAAAACAGCGGAATGGAAAGAATTTTACTCATAAGGAGTAAAATTCTTTCCATTCCGCTGTTTTTTTTTTGTTTTTGTTTTTTTATCAAACGTAATATATCTGCAGTTACATTACCCGGTATTCTACATGTTTTGAAGGTGGTAGGGTTTCATTTTAAGAATATTTGCTTACTATTTCTAAAAGGCCACACAACGACATTTTACCAACGTGTTTTCAGCTCCATATACAGTCCTGTTCTCCAAAAGGAGAAAAACTGGTGTGGCAGGCATAAATCTAAAGGTGAATTTTGGAAGGAAGACGTGAAAGGAGTGTGAAAGTTGTGGTATTTCACAAACAGTTTAGCGAAGAAGAAAAAACTGAAATGTACAGGGCCAGGTTGTGTTTACATTTGCCTTTTTGACTTTTGTTGGTAAAAATAAAGTGAAAGATCCTAGAGTAGGGAAATGGCATAGAGCCATTCAAATTAATGGAGCTTTAGCTCACTCAAGAGCACCTGGAAAGTGATAGAGTCACAGCAGGATATCAAAACTTACGTTGCTATTTTCGTGTTAGAGGCATTTAGCTTTGATTTCTAAAATGAACAAACGCATAGACGAACATAAGCATACATAAACACACATGCACACATATACTCAAACATACACATGTATATATGTACATATATTGGTCTCAAATTTTGGCATAGGACCAGTAATTTCGGAGGATGGGTAAGTCGACTACATCAACCCCAGGTTGCTACTTATTTATCGATCCTCTGAAGGAAGAAAGGCTAAGTCGATCTCGGCGAAATTTGAACTCAGAACGTAATGACGCTAAGCATTTTTTGCCCGGCGTGTTAATGATGAAAAAACAAAATCGACTGGACAGAATTGGAAATCAGAATATAAAGACATGAAATGCCGCTAAGCATTTTACCCGTTCTGCTAACGATTCTGTCAGCTCGCTGCTTTATATATATGTACACATATTGATTTATATAAGTTATAATGGACGTTCTTCGTTCAAGCTGCATTTTCTTTCGATCGTGTATATAATCTGTATTTATCTCCCATAAATTAACATAAATTAACATATATCAGACTTCGAATACTTTCAGCGTCTTGTTATTGAACACTTTTATGTTTTTGTATGACAAAACATATAAAATACGCAATCAAGCACATACATATATGCCTATATGTGTATGCGTATGCCTATTTGTGTGTGTATGATGTACGTATGTATGTATGTATGTATGTATGTATGCATGTATGTATGTATGTATGTATGCATGCGTGCATGTATGTATGTATGTATGTATGTATGTATGCATGTATGTATGTATGTATGCATGCGTGCATGTATGTATGTATGTATGTATGTATGTATGTATGTATGTATAAATGCTGATAACAAGGAATATAATTCGTGCAAATGATGGTTTTAAAAAATCCGGAAGGAGTACAGAAAAATATTCTCTGTGTGTTTGTGGGCGGGGGGGGGGCTAGATAGTGGGGGGTTAAAATTCCGGCTACTTCTTCTTGAAGCACATCAGTTTATCCCATTATTACAATCCTGTATGTAGTTGCTGTCGTTGTTTTATAGATGCAAGATTCTGGAAATATTGTTTGTAGCTTTACGTATATATATATATATATATGTGTGTATGTATGTGTGTGTGTGTGTGTGTGTGTGTGTGTGTGTGTGCGTATATGTATATATAGTATATATATATCATATATATGGATGTGTATGTATATATACATATACACACATGTATACATATGTGTGCGTGTGCGTATACATGTGCGCGCGCATGCAAACACACACACACACACACACACACACATACACACACACACACACACACACACACACACACACACACAGTATATATTGATTTACATAGCTTACTTATTCTACTTATTCAGTAATTCTCACATGTTAAGATTTTAGAGACAACTAGCTATAATCGTGCTTCCTTCTACGATGTAAGACTGCAGTGAATGGTATGAATGGAGTTAGTTAGACATTAGCGGCTGGTCTGAACGTTGTTAGCTTGGTAGGTAATAATGGTTTCAAAATTTTGGTACAAGGCCAGTAATTTCGAAGGAGAGGTTAAATCGATTATATCGACTCCAGTGATCAATTAGTACTTATTTTATCGACCCCGATAGGATGAAAGGTAAAGTCGACCTCGGCTGAATTTGAATGTAAAGACAGACGAGCTTGGTAGGTAATAACGATAATTATTAATGATAAAAGTTAAATATTGAAGGTTGTGTAGATATTGTTAAGCAATGGTATTAGGTGACAGTATTAGACAATAATAGTTGGTTGACATGCTATTTATTTTGACAACAGTGGTTGAATTAAATGGTGTTAGGCTATAGTAGTTGAACTAAATAGTGTTAGTTAGACAATGCTAGTTTGTCTAAATTGTGATAGATATTAGTGGTTGGTTTTAACGGCGTTACTTAAACAATGGTGGTTTGTCTTACTGATATTAGACAGTGGTTGTTAGTCTAAATGGTGTGAGACTATTGTAATTGATCGCTGCTAGTTAGACAATAGCGATTGGTTTCAATGGTATTAGTTAGACAATGCTAGTTGGCCTTAATGTTTCTAGTTGGACAATAGTGATTGGTCTCAATGCTATTAAACATTGTTGGTTGATCCTAACGCTGCTAGTTAGGCAACAGTGGTTGATCTTAGTGGCTGGTCTTGACGGTGATAGTAAGAGATTAGTGGGTATCATGAATGGAATGTGTTGGACACTAGTGATTGTTATAGTTGTCGTTGTCCTTATTGCTGTCGTTTAGCTCTGATCCAACATCCCTTTGGCATGTAGTAGTTGGCCGAAAGACGACGCTCATCGACAAAATCGTCTTCAGTTATACCGTATATCTACCAATCTGAAGCCTACCCTACACGCTCCGATATGCGGTAATAAATCGCATATAGTGATATGCGACAGCCCAGATATATTGCACTTTCTCTACTGTCCAGTCTATTTCTGTACATCAGTAGATTCTGGTACTGGTTACAGTTGAGTTAAGCAAAATGGGCTCGGTCAAAGTACAACAGTTGCTGTTCCTCTGCTCCTTTAATGGTGATGTGCATTGGGGGAGGGAGGAGGGTCAGAGATATTATTGAGGTTGCTGGTATTTCTGTGTGTACGTGTTTGTTTTTTATGTTTGTCTGGGCTGAGCAGGAGAGGAAAATGTTTTGGGGATGTTGCTGTAGCAGTGTTCTGAAGTATTTGGAAGTGTTTTTCCCTGCAGTGGCCGAGAATGTAGAGGCTGAAGCTTAGGATAGCCGCAAACTGTGCCATTCTCATGGCTACGTGGTCTTTCATTTTACGAGTTTATTTCGTTGTGTAGATGGTCTATGAGTATATAGCATATGATCTATTATGAAACATAGAACATTGTTCTTTTAGTTACTGCTGTTTTATTGTGAAGAAACATGGTCCCTATGTAGGAACTGGTATATTCCATGATGGATCTAATGGATTGCTTTCCTGCCATTGTCATTGTTTCAATTGGAGAAATATGGTACTCGTGGATACTTTAAGTATGATTGTGCATGCTTTTATTCTTTTATTTTGTATGTGTGTTGTAGAAGTTGTGGAGCAGTAATATCTAAATCTTACTGTGTGTTGTATGTTTATGTTGTATGTTTAGGTTGCATGATTGTTGTATTTGATGTTCTTCGGGGTTTCTAGAAAGCAAAGGAGATAATCCCCCACAATGTCCAGTCCTTGTCACGGTGTCGTGGCTTGTATGCCTCAATGACCCCGGATGTATGCCAGCAGAACATAAGCTCCTGGTAAGGCATCGCATACTGGACAGTTCAAAGGATAGTGTCCAGACTAATATGGATCACCTCTTCCCACAGGTAAAAATGGGTTTGCGTAGGACCAACACCTCTATCTAGAATAAAGTAAAGTATCGGAACATTCGATGTCAGTTCAAGATCAACAAGGCCTAGTAGAAGAAGGCTTTCCCCTAGGAAAACATATAACACGGAGCAGCCAAATAGACAGCTGGAGGCTGGGTACTGAGACGGAGATGAAAAATCAGGAATCCAGCAGCAAAGAATTAGTAAAGACAAACCTAGAGTCGATAGCAGTGGATAAAAGTCGTCGATGGCCTATGCACCATAGGGAGCTTAGATAAATAAAGGAGATAATGGGTTGACTGGTGTTACTTTGAATTAGTTGTTGTGAAACCAGGTCTCTTAGTGATTCATGTAGCGTTGAAGTAATTGTACAGCAGTGTCTGGTGAATGATGAGAGAAAGTAAATGTCATGACATGTGTATGACTGTCTCTGTGTTTCGTGAAGCTGTAGCTAGGCCGTGTATAATTTGATTGAAAAGAGTGAGTACGGGGACGATCCCTCTTCTACTCTATTCGAGAAACAGCAAATTCACTTACCCTACACACACTTGACACTCTGACAGGTAGGTAGCCCATGTTTTGTCATTTTAAGAGTTTTACAGATGAGGGGAATGAAATCGGAAGTTTGGCTAATATCAACGGTTGTTACAAAGGTACATATGTAGGGTGTGTGTTTTTTTATATTGATGCTACTATCAAGCATTTTTTTTTTCTGTATTAGGTGTGTGAGGTTGGTTATGATTGAATATAGTTATTTGAATCAATGATATGATTTTAGAGATGGTGTGCGTCGCTTACTGAAATCAGGGGTTGGCCTTTCTAGAATTTTTGAACGTATACATATGAAGGTGATAGGTCTGTATAATGTTCGTTCACTTGACGTTTTATTGGGCTTTAGAATTGCCATAAAATTACCCAGCTTCTAAAAGCTAGGAAATTTACATTTTACAGTTTTGGTTTTAAGAGTTGCAGACGATGGTGACTGCAGTGATTCATTCAGGCCCTAAGTGTTTTATTAATATGCTTGTGATCTTATCTGCCCCTGAGGATTTTAAGAATAAAATTACCCTATTTTTTCGTCGTGTGAGTATTTAATGGAAAAGGGTGGTGTTAATATTGTGATTTAGGTGTAAGCTGTGTATTTTTCTTTTAATGTGTGTGTGTGTGTGTGTGTGTGTGTGTGCTGTTGCTGTTGTTGTTGTTGTTGTTGTTGTTGTTGTTGTTGTTGTTGCTGTTGTTTTTGTTGGTGGTGGTGGTGGTGGTGGTGGGGATAATGCTGGTGATGATGGTGATGGTTATTTTCGCGAAATGTCTGATAAGAGCGTTTCTTGGTGTTGCAGGGTATGCACATTGAGGTTTTTAGTGTGGCATGGGGGGGGGGAGGTTATTGTTGTTGTTGTTTATGGTGGGGACGGCGGCGGCGGCGGTAGTGGTGGTGATTGCTTTGGTGATAATTACGATGGTGCTACTTAATTCTATGTAGAGTTTTACTGTTAATTTTGCACTTGATACTCGGATAGGTTTGCAAGTTTTGTTTTGTGTTTTTCTTCTGCTTTTCTCTATAGCCTTTTTTCTTTTTTAGTTTTCTTCTTGCATTTCTTTACTCTTTTCTTTCCTTGTTTAGTTGTTTGATGTCGAAAGTATATTTTCGGGTTGTGTTTGTGTGGTTTCAACACATTTGAGGTTGTCTCAGATGTTTGGATTTTCTTTTCTTTTTTTCATAACGTTAGCTGTTCCTAATGTGCATAATTGTAGTTGAATATATTTTTTATGTTACCTGGAGGAATACATCTTTTGGAAGTATCAATAATTATTTCGTTCAGTTTATATCCTCTGTAGTGTCTCTCTTGGTGGTTGCTGTGATGGTAAATTCTGTAAACTTCGTTTCGTGTTTTAGAGGATGTCGTTCTGTTTGCGATTCTGTGAGGGTCTTATTTTTTGTTTTCTTTTTTAAGTTTATGAATGTGATTTCGCTTTCTTCATTTCTGTGCAAGAGTGTCGGGATGATAATTAGTAGGTGGTCTAATGGTCTACTAAGAAATGGTTTGCCAAATAACTCCAATCAGATCAGTTGATCGAATTGTTGGGGGCAATATAGGGAGAATGGGAACTGAAGATAGAGAAAAATTTGTGGAGACAAAAGTGCTTGAAAATAATTACAAAAAAAAAAATAACACCAATAAGATCAACTGATGAAACTTTTTCCTCAATATAGAGAGAGTGTGAACTGAAGACAGAGAAAATTTGTAACGGCAAAAATATTTGAAAACACCGAAACAGGAATCAAACCCCGAGTAGATTCTCCTCCTGAAACTATTCATGGTGAATTGATTAAGTAAAAATTGTTGCTGTTGGCACTCCGTCGTTTATGAAGACGAGGGTTCCAGTTGATCCGATCAACGGAACAGCCTGCTCGTGAAATTAACGTGCA
>NC_142937.1:44463922-44511422 GCF_046866305.1 Octopus bimaculoides | reverse complement strand
TCCCTCTTTCAACCTCCTTCTCTCTCTCTCTCTCTCTCTCTCTCTCTCTCTCTCTCCCTTACTCTCTATCTCCGTATCTACCTATCTATCTATTTATATATGTGTATACATATATATATATATATATATATATATGTCTGTACGTATAAATTTATGCATGTATGTATATACGTATTGTATGTCGTTACTCTCCACGTTAATCTCAGCAAATAGGATTAATCATGATGGTGACAACAAAAGTTCTCCCACCGCTCAATGAATACGTTTGCCGTCACTTGAAACACTCACCCGCTGATGATGACCGAGTTGGCGGTGATGGCGGTGAATTTGGTGGCTCTAATGGCTGTATAGCTGTGCTGGTGCTTGTTATTGTTGTGGTCGACGTCCTGATGTTGGAGATCGTCTTCACAAACGCATGCTTACACACGCTCGATCACATATATAAAAGATAACGCTCAGTGCCAGATATATACACACATACACAGTAGTTTCACTACTTTTACCTTACTCGCTGACAGAGTCGTCTGCTAGCGTTTATTTCTCGTACTCTCTCTTCTTTTCAGTCTTTCCTTTGTTCATTTGTTTCTCTTCTCACTCTATTTCTCTCTCTCTCTCTCTCTCTCTCTCTCTCTCTCTCTCTCTCTCTCTCTCGTCTCCCTCTCTCTCTCTTGTCTCCCTCTCTATCTTCCCTCTCCCTCTTCTATCTCTCTTCTTTCTTTCTTCTCCCTTTTCTCTCTCTTCTCTCGCTGTCGCTTTCTTCCTTTCTTTCTTTCTTTCTTTCTTTCTTTCTTTCTCTCTCTCTCTCTCTCCCTCTCTTTGTATGTATGTAGATAGATATATGCACACGCGCATGTTAGTGTATATATGCACGTGCACACATTCATCTACATACATACTTATATACATCATACGTACATTCATACATACATACATACGAACAGATGTGTACATATAGAGAGATCTGTGTGAGCACGCGTGTGTGTACACGCATGTATATATACGTATATGTGTAAGTGTGTGTGTGATTGTATATTTGCGCACACATACAAACATGCACACACACACACACACACACACACACACACACATAAATATAGTAAAATGCAAGCTACTGTATTCAATGTGGTAAGCCAAAACTAATTGTAATCGGTTTAAAATTAAAACTGTATTGAGCAGAAAAGTGTTAAATTATTGAAATATAATTACTCTTAAAGTCTGCAAGGGAGAGAAATTTTGAAATTTCAGTTGACTGAAATTTAACTAGTCAAATCTTTGGCAGCCATGGTGACAGCCCCGGATATGTTTCCCTCTTTTTCAGACCCCTCAAGTATAGTGAAACCAAGGTAAATCCATTTCCAATGGCTTTCCCGCTGATATTATCTGTTGGTCGCAACTCTTGATAGAAATGTTACAGATCATTTTCTTCCTTCCTCCAGTATGATTTGAAATCAGAACGCATAGAGTCGCAATACATACTACAATGCATTCCATCTAGCTCTCCAACAATTCTGGCATTCCAATGCCCTATACTGGCATTTTATTTTATAGGCCCCGAATAGATAAATGAAAAAGTTGCCCTCGGTGGGATTTGAAGTTTGAACTCAGAAAAGCAAAGTGTCGGAACAAAAACGGTAAGCCTGTAGATGGCATCCTGGATAAATTTCTCATTGTTGTTCAATTAAATTGCATAATTAGATAATTATTTTCACACAAGGAATCTATATACTCCCAAATCATTCTGGATCAGGTAGCTTTAAGTTGAATGTCTCACTGAAGAGGTCTAAAAAGACTGAAACATGTTTGTAATTGTTGCCATGGTTACTGAGAATCAGGTTCATTCCTACATTGTTCCATAGATTTCGGTTAATTCTTTGTGAGTTCTCTCCTTTTCTGAGTAATCTTCATTTATGTCAATGGTTGTTTGCCTCGTTATGCTTAAAATATCAAAAGATTTTCCACCACATTCATTATGATAGCCTGCAATTAACTATATGCTTTTCATGGAAAGAGAATTTTCATGTGTGTGCGTATACATACATACATACATACATACATAATATATATATATATATATATATATATATATAGGCGCGCGCGCGCAAACACACACACACACACACACACACACACACACACACACACACACACGCACACATATATATATATATATGTGCAGGCGTGACTGTGCGGTAAAATGCTTGCTTCCCAGCCACATGGTTTCAGCTTCAGTCCCACTACCGTGGCACCTTGGCCAAGTGTCTTCTGCTATAGCGTCGGGCAGATCAAAGCCTTGTGGATGGATTTGGTAGATGGAAACTGAAAGAAACCTGTCGTATACACACACACACACACACATATGTATATAAAAGGGTAAAGGATTATCAATATATTGATAAATTAATAATTAATAATTTTTACCAAGCCCTTCGGTATGTAAGCACCATTATCGGTGTGGAACTTATTTAAAAGTTCTTATACATTTATAAACAAAATTAAGGGATCAGCAACAGGTTGCTTCACCACATACCGAAGTTCAGAAATAGCAGCTAAAAATGTTTATATATATATATATATATATATATATATATATATATATATATATATATATATATATATATGTGCCATCGCTTGACAACCGATGCTGGTGTGTTTATGTCCCCGTAACATAGTGGTTCGGCAAAAGTAACCGATGGAATAAGTACTAAGCTTACAAAGCATAAATTCTGGGGTAGATTTGTTCCACTGAAACCCTTTAGGGCGGTGCTCCAGCACGGCTGCAGTCAAATGACTGAAACAAGTAAAAGAATAAAAGAATATATATATATATATATATATATATATATATATATATATACACACATCACTCATACATACATATATATGCATGCACACACACACATACACACAAGTAAGCACATTATTGCAAAACAAAGTGTGAAAAATAGTACTTAAATACCTAAGACAGAATGAAATTCTAATTTATCAAAGCCGAAAATATTTTTTGTACTCATGATCTCATTGTTCAGTTCACTCAACCGTGAGTTGATAACCTTGCAATGGACTGGCGTTCCGTTCAGGGGAAACTTTGACCTGCTCTTCTACAAAGCGAGGTAGCATTATTCGAAAGGTACAACAATGCGAGGAAACGCATTGTGACCAGCGTTGTAGAACAACATCTGATAGTTTGGTCGATACAGTGATACAGTGATGTTTATATACATACACACACACATATATTGTATATATACATATATATGTGTATTTTGTTAGGAAATTATAAATTATAATGTTAAGTTAAACAGGCAAACAGATTTTCATGCTGCACTGTAAGGTCAGGGTGAAGTCCATTGTCAAAATGGGGGAAGTTAAGTGTTACTGGCCAAAACTGTGAAACTATAACAAATTGGCTAGACTTTGGCAAACCTTTATAAGCAGAGATAATTGTACCCCCACCCCCAGTTTTTGTGACAGTTTTTTTTTTTCTGTGAGACAAAGTTGTTCAATTGGATTGTGGAAGCTATGGTTGCCTGTTTAGTTTATGCACATTGTGCTTTGTATTAGGCATTTAGGGATTTGCTTCAGGAATTCGCCAGAACTTTTGCCAGATTTAAAATAATTTCCGTGTCACATCTGGGTGAATACAAAAAAAAAAAAAGCTCTCAAGTTATGTTACGTTATTATATTTATGTGAATTTCGAACCCTGCATTTGTGGTAGGTTGTGTTGTAATTTTGCTAGCTATTTTCTGTTAAGATAAATGTTACAATTTGTTTAAAGAGCTAAAGAGTGTATGAATTTAATTTTTTCGTATAGCCAATTTTTTGTATTAGACAACTAACTGTAAATTTTGTCTCAGCATACTTGTATGAAGCAGTTTTGTGTGAATCTAAAGCAAACTACATTTTTGTGTGACAATTTAATTTTTTTCAATAATTGTTGATGCGGTCTGGCAGCCGTTTGTCAGGAACTTTTAGTTAAACTGGTTGCTTTGACATTAGATTTATTTATGTTTAGGTCCAAGGTTCGAAAACCGAATTTGTACTAAAATGGAAATCCAGATTTTATGAAATCCAAATTTTCGGAATCCATATTTTTTGAAAACCAAATTTGTGAGGCCAGTTTTTGTATGAGGCCAATTTTGGTGAAACCAAAATTTGTGAATCCAGAGTTACGGATCCAAGTTTGTGAAATAAAGTTGGTGAAGCCGGGATTCTGAGTCCGAATTTCTGAACTGTATATATATATGTTCCCTTTGTAAATATTTTGACCGCACGTCTGGTGTGGTTTAGTTTTGTTCATATATACATTTGTTTTGTATGTGGGTTGTTTTTTTTATGCTGACAATTGTTAATAATATTTTACAAAAGACTTCGTGGTGTGTTGTTTTGGGTTCACCCTTTCCTCGTTGATTTTGTAAATTCGGGTTATGGCCGCCAGGTCGTAACAGTGTGTGTGTGTGTGTGTCTGTGCGTGTATGTATATATATAGAAATAGGTGTGTATATATATATATATGTGTGTGTGTGTGTGTATGTATGTGTGTGTGTGTGTGTGTGTGTGTGTGTGTGTGTGTATCGAGCGACTAGTAACATAATCTGTATCACGTCCTCACCTTGTTTTTTGTTGTTGTTTTCTTGTCTTTTTCCTTTTTTGAACTTATATATATATATATATATATATATATATATATATATATATATATATAGGGTGCGATGAATATATTGTCTAAATTACACAAAAATGCAAATATCATTGACATCTCATTTTAACAGATATATTTACCAAAAATGCATAAAAATATCATGAAATGCTAAAGAGTAAATTTATTCAATAAAATAGCCATTGGCTTCAATAATGACCTCCAGACGACTTCGTAATCTCCGGCAACTCTTTTTGGCGGTCTCCTTGTTTAAGTTGGGGAATGCTGCCATAATCTTTGCCTTCAGTTCATCTTTGGTGTTATAAGGAGCTTTGTTGGTCTCTCACGCAACTGTTCCCCACACATAATAATCAAGGGGGTTGCAGTTTGGGCAGTTAGGTGGTCAGATGTTAGGGGTGATGTTGTCGCGGAAATTGTCTGACAGACATGACTGGGATCTCGTGCTTGTGTGGCATGGTGTAGAGTCCTGTTGTCAGACCTCGAGTCTTCCAGCAACCACTATCTTGACCCAGGGTAGCATTACCTCCTCCAGACACTTGATGTAGGCCTCTGTGTTGATTTTGAGGCCGTGTAGGAAGATGAATGAAGGCATAACGTCACCATCACTGGTGATCACTCCAAACACCATGATTTTGACTGTATGTGTGATTTTTATCACTCTCGGTAATGTTTTGGGGCAACGACAAGCCAACGGTGGTTCTGTGTGTTCACCACCTGATCCTGATGGAAATGTTTCTCGTCTGAGAAAAACCAAAACATGTTCGGTTGTAGGGGATGCTTGAGCTTGTTCAAAAGTATCATAGCGCGGTCTTTCCTCTTGTCCTTGATAACTTAGGATAAAAATTGGCCCTTTCTCATCTTGTATGAGGAATACCGACTGTCTTCATGTACTCCCTGCCTGATAAGAAACTCAGACACACCCATGTCCCTGGTGATGGACCTGATTGACTTGGAGGGATCGTTGTCAATCATGGCCTGGATCTTACCAATAAATTCAGGAGTTCTTTTCTTATCAGAACGATCAGAGTGGGTTTTCCGAGCTATCGTATCTCCGTAATCACCATAAGGCTCATCCAACTCTTTCCGAATCCTCTGCACTCTCCTCAGATTGACACCCAAACACTCTGAAATGTTTGTATTGGAGCTTCCAGTGCAAATCCCAAGCAGTACAGCATGTCGTTTCGAAATTTCTGGCAACATGAATTGCGTCATGGTGCTGTTTTTCTCACAGACGACGCCCAACTGATCCTACTATACCGTGTAGTCGACAAAATCAAAAACGAATAATGGGCGTGCGCGAAATTAAGAATATAAAATGGCGACAATATTCCCATCGCACCCTGTACACACACACACACACACACACACAAACGAAAAACATGAACTCCATTATTTGTATAGAATTGATATTTATTAGTTGGTGATGCACCCCATTACTACCCAAAGTTTTATACCAGTTATGTTCAGTCAGTTGGACAATGTTGGGATGAATAAATTTTGTTGAAAAGATGGCAGTCAGGTCGATCTTCATTAGTTGTTAAGATGGTAAGTTTCATCACGAATTCCATAGATATTAACTTACTCTGCGATACTATATAGAGGAGAGAACTGGGGATTGAAAAGTGCATGTCAGGTAAACGACCTTGCATCTGTTTGGGTATCCCGACTTTGCAAATTAAGCAAATCCAGCGAGTTCTTCGGATGGAAAAATTCCATAAGAAAAGGTCTTGGGTTACACACCGACAGTATATCGGATCTTCTTGTTCAGTGATATTCACATCTCTTTCAAGTATGGGAATATGTCAGTAAAGTATAATCTATAATTTACAGCCCCGATAGAGTATGGAATGATGGTTCACAATATTTCATATTATGAGGAGATATTAGGTTCCAAGGTCCTTTAGTTTCCAAGTGAAACTGGAGAACAGTTAAGATTGTCAAATTTAATTACATGCAACACATTTATAAGTATGACTTAAATTGGAAAAAATTCCTATAACGGGAGGCGAAACTATCCACTTACCGGGTATCACGCTACTGAATTACATTCAATAGGTTCTGTCAATTCAGTCTGTCAAAGTTTGAACTTATAACTGTTTTATTGGATAAGCAACCTTCATATCACGTGAGGATCACAGGCAGTTTTGTATACATTAAAATACCAGAAGATTGGCTATCCTACAATCGCCTAAAAGGAACCAGTAGTCGCTCGATCTGCATTAAATGGCGGTGAAATCTTTGTAAAGTCATACCCAACCAAGGGAAATATATTGCCTAATGTAGTTCCTGATATAATTAAAATAAAATGGGATGATCAGTATTGGAACGTCTTTAATTATCTGTTTGCTCAAAAGATGGATGATCTAGGATTAAACAATACAATTAGCCAGCGAGGGGGTATGTTCGTAGTAGCTTAATCTCGTAGAAATAGCAGCCAGATTTCAATCAAAATCACACTTGACCGTCCAGGAAAAAAAGGAAACATTTGATAATGTGGTCCTAGGAAAAAGATAGGATATTCACAATTGGATTACCTTTGATCGAATGTCTGCTCGTCAAAGCAGACATGGAGATAAAAGACAACAACAACGGATCAGAGTCACACTGAAGGTTGGCTGTTTTATTACTTAGAGGAAAACCTCCAAAACAGGATGAGTAATTAGCTAAAGCCTAAATAGCCGTATACCATGTTTTAATGAGTTTTTCTCACACTCTCAGTGATTATCTTTCACACATATTTATATTGTCCAATATAATAATTGGTAAACTACGGCGTTATCAGTACAACTGGTAAACAGTGTCTTCGTTGGTTATGCTTTCACCGGATATATCATTGGTGACAAATGTCAGCTAGGATCTCCAGTTTATCAATTTCCTCGCTGATGGACATTGCCGATACATATTCATACGTACACATATTCATACGTACACATATTCAGACACACATTAATGCTTACATATAAACATACATACATACATAAATACATAGGTACTTCCATACATACATACATACATACATACATACATACATACATACATACATGGTAACTATTGATTCATTACATTAGTATAGCCATCGCTGACAAGTCATCTCGTTTCTGTTTTGTTTTTCTTTTTCAGTAAGAGCTCTTAGAACTCGTAAGAGCTCTTAGAGCAAGCGATGTGCATTTTTTGTTGCAGATGCAACATTTATATTCATGTATTGTAGTTTGGTGCCCATTTTGAACAGTTCCTTGGTTGTCTTATTTCATGCCTGTATACATGCATGCATGCATATCTACCTACTTAGCGATCTACCTACCTATAAATCTACATACATACATACATATATACATACATTATTTACAGCTGATGGATATTTGTGGTCATCATGTTTGTTGTTAACACAACGTTTCGGCTGATATACCCTCCAGCCTTCATCAGGTGTCTTGGGGAAATTTCGAACTTGGGTTCTCATTCCTAAGGTATTTTTCGATGTTATTATTATTATTATTATTATTATTTTTCAGGCAACTGCCTGGAATCGAACTCGGATTCTTGGGGTTAGTAGCCTGCGTTCTTAACTACTACGCCATATGCCCGTGGGCATATGGCGTAGTGGAGGGTATATCAGCCGAAACGTTGTGTTTACAGCAAACAAGATAAGGACAAATATCCGACAACTGTAAATAATGTAAATAATGTACATAATTCCTCATCTCTTAAATATAGAACTGTATTATACATACATGCATACATACATACATACATACATACATACACACTACGTACATTCATGCATACATTAATGACTTGGTAGTACGTGGTATTTCGTTAGGCAACCATAATATACTATAAAGTATATTGAATGTTAACACCAGGCTCTACTGCGTGAGCAATGCTTTTTACATTATTTTGTCAAGGTTATTTCTAAAGATTTATATAAAAACTATAGCCACCACTGATTTTTTGCTACAACGTTTCGTATTGAGATGTCAGATGTAAACAAACAATGAGATGTCTCGACACGAAATGTTGTAACAAAAATCAGTGCTAGAAATAAACTTAACAAATAAATTCATACATACATACATACATACATACATACACACATACATGCTCTTTGTCTGATAACCTAGAATACATGCCCAAAGAAATCGCACCACTCTACTGCAACGTATCATCAGTTGAAAGGATGAGCGTATATGAGCAGAAGACTATGCATGGATATATTAGTGGAAAGCTCCATGATGATATTAACATCGATCATGAAAGAAGTTTATCATGGACCAGTAGCCGGATTACTACCTCCCACTTTGAAGGGTATGCGTTTGCAATCCAGGAACAGGAAATATCAACTAAGTACCTGATGCACAAAAGGGATAGAGATGCAGGAAAAGCCGTAAAATGTGAAAATCGATGCAAACTTTGTGGAGTTCACACTAAAGATATCAGCCACATCATAAAAAGTTGTCCGAAAATGCCATCACTGTATTATCTACCGATGAGACATAATGTTGTAGCTTGGACACTTTATAATGAAATCCGTCGGCAGGATAATCCCGAGGACGTGATGTTGAAAAGCCACAAAAATGGCGAAACATTGATGTCCATTACTCTCAAATGGGATTGAGGGTTAGCTATCTCGACTGTACGGTATTTTAACACCGGCAACATGAGAGTTACGTACTCCGCTGCGCCGTTGCAGTCGCCGGAAAAATACACGAAGCTTATACAAATAATAATAATAATAATAATAATAATGATGATGATGATGATGATGATAACAATAATAATATTAATATATATATATATATATATATATATATATATATATATATATATCCCCCCAAAAAACAAGAACAAACACGAAAAAATAACAACGTGAGGACGTGGTACATGTACAGTATTAACAGACGCTCAGGGAAGGAAAGAAAGATGGTTTAACATTTCAAGCAAAGCTCTTCTTCAGAAACAGAGGAAAGTCCAATAGAAAAGGAAGATGGAGGAAAAAAAATCTCCAATGATTCACATGTGGTTACATTTTGAAATGTGTGTGTGTGTTCGTGTGTGCATGGGTCTGCATGAATACCATTAATATATATATATATATATATATATATATATATATATATATATATATATATATATATATATATATATTAATGGTATTCATATAAGCTTAAAGTTTATGGCGATAACCGTGCAATGACTAAGGAAAATAGTCCAATAAAGGGGCATATCAGCCCTCGACAGAAAAGAAGAAGGCTTTCTTAACCGCGTGGGACTCGAACCCACATCCCTTTGTTAACGCCACCAAGTGGGTTACCTTTACACCAGCGGATTAGCCTTCTGTCGTGGGCTTATATGCTCCTTTATTAGACTATTTTCCTTAGTCATTGCACGGTGATCGCCATAAGCTTATATAAATATCATTATTATTATTTACAGGATTGTAAAACACGGCACTGTATAACAAAACCATTCGCACTGAAAACATATATATATATATATATATATATATATATATATCATCAAAATAAGCAACAGGATAACCAGAGGTAATGCAGTACGATCGTTTCAAGCGACTCCATTTAATTGAACAATGCAACCATTACATCAATTTAAATGCAGAGCAATCCTCAGCTGCATAAAGACATAGAATTAAATTAAATTAAAAAACAGGTAGACACATTGGTATAATTTTACTTAAAACCTCCAAGAAACTAACGAGATAGACAAAGAACATGCTGTCTTCACTTCAGCTTAGAAGCTAGTAAGGTATCAGGAAGAAAGACTTGTTAGATATCTAGATTGCCACTGTTTTTGGGGGTCGGTTATATTTTATAGTCTTGTTTATCAAATCTTTGTATATCAAAATCTAAGGGCAAGGAACAAGGAGCAGTGTCTGTTAGGAAAGGGGATGAGGGAGTCGACAGAAATCTTAGTGGGTATAGTCATAAAACTATCAAGATTAATTTGAAGCAATATAATGAGATTTGGTAAAGGAAATCTTAAATCAAGATGTAAGCTGACAATTAAAGGGGCAAGACTCTAGTAAACCAATGATGATAATACAGGGGAAATTTTATCATGGGTTACTATATTTGAATATTTTAAACAATATTGCCGTCTTGTATAAAGTTAAAATTTAGGGTTATCAAGAAGATTATTAAGAAGAATATTATAACAAAAGGATAAAATTGTTTTGAATACTTTTGAGTATATTCCAAATTTTACCACAATAGAGGGAGGAAAAGAAATTACATAGAAATAGTTTTATATTTATACATATTATATACTTGAATATTAACTTATTAGATGGTATCTATGAAGATTGACCATTGGCAGTTACTGGTATTTAATAAAGGAGTACTGAGACGAAAGAACTTGCTAACTATATACTAATCAAATTATAATCTAAGCAGTTTATTTTAAGTTGTGAAGATACCGGTATTATTTTATATAAACTAAACTTTAAATCTTGTATATACGAGGATCTGTATGTATCGAAGCATTTGTAGTGATTAAAAAGCTGCCGAATCATATTTACTCTTCTACTTCTTACTTTATACATATATATTAATCCATATAATTCCAACTGATTTTCACGTTTTATAATTTACAATTTTTACAATTTTATAATATTCTTTCCTACTCTAGGCACAAGGCCCGAAATTTTGGGGGAGGAGGCCACTCGATTAGATCCACCCCAGTATGCAACTGGTACTTAATTTGTCGACCTCGAAAGATGAAAGGCAAAGTCGACCTCGGTGGAATTTGAACTCAGAACGTAAAGACAGACGAAATACCGCTAAGCATTTCGCCCGTCGTGCTAAGCAAATTTTCAATATTCTTTTCTACTCTAGGCACAAGGCCCAAAATGTGGGGAGAGAGGGCCACTCGATTAGATCGACCCTAGTACGCAACTGGTACTTAATTTATCGACCCCGAAAGGATGAAAGGCAAAGTCGACCTCGGCAGAATTTGAACTCAAAACGTAAAGACAAACGAAATACCAATTTCTTTATTGCCCACCGGGGGCTAAACACAGAAATGTACAAAACAACTGATTGAGATCAGTAATGCGATATGGTTTTACATAAAATGTGTCTTTAAAAATTAAATGAAATATAAAAATTCGAGTGATATTAACAATACAAATGAAGCGATGATCAGGCCACGCTCGACCCCACAAGCCCCAATCTATTGCTGGTCCCTTTTTTTATTCTTTTTCTTTTTTTCCGTCTATTCACACGGTTCCTTGCTCGCACAACACTCGTGCAACATGCTTCCATCTCTTTTTGAATGTACATTCCGACAGACATCTCTTCTCCAGCCACACCTTCCTTTCAAATGAAAAGTAAAAAATGATCGTAAATTGTGGCCAGATATAAAGTTGCCTGTCTTAATTCCTTTTATCTTAGTCTTCCATACTGCCTCTTTTGCTATTGCTACAACCGTGAGAAAACAATTCTTACCTTCGTTTGTTAAAACTCCTGGTAGATCAATTTTTACAATTGACACAGTCGGCAGCTGTACACTTCCTTCGCCGGACAACAGATGTTCAGCATAAACCCACATTTCAGATATCTCCGGACACTGGACAATAGCGTGAGGGACGATTTCCCTGTTTCTCCCGCATCTAGGACAGGTCGACGACTGATGCTTACTGTGTCTTGTGAACTTATCCCAAACGAGCAAGGTACCTCTGTAGCATTGCCAGGTTAAGGACTTTTGGAAGTTGTCCAACGATCTCAACCCGAATGTACGGTGAAACAGGCTGTTCAGTTGAATAAATCCGAGACCTAGAGTCGCCCCCAGGCTATCGTCGCATTCAGACTCTACCAACCCACTATATAGAATTCGTATGGAACCCCCATCGCTGGCGTTGCCCGAGCGTCGGAATAGTAAGAGGGCCTTACGACACACTTTATGCCATTCATCTTGACCTCGGTTTACGAGAACACCAGGCTTCCTATTCGCAAAAACTTTTGAACTTGGGGAACATTTGTCTGGCCAGCGGAGACCACACCCGTTCACCATCCAGGAGAATCCAGAGGTGCCTCAACCTCAACGCATGCCTGCGCATCATTAACCACGGCATCCCTAAACCTCCCTTTAAAGGCTTTTGACAGTAGACAAAGTGTTTCACAAATGGCGACCTGCCCTTCCAGAAAAAGCTGTCTCTCCAGCCTGATCAACCACGAATCTGGACAGAGCACAACGGTCAGGCGGTATGTAATGATCGATGCGATAAACACATTAGCCACCTCCGCCCTCTCTTTCAGGGATAGCCACCGCTAAGACCAAGTCTTGACTACTGCAGCCACTTTGCTTAATACCTCCGTCCAGTTCTTCTGTATGTGGAGGCCTAGTCCGAACCAAACTCCCTGCAATTTAACTGGTCCCTCCGTCCAGCGCCCAATAATGCTGTCTGAAGGCATAGACTTGCCAACCCAGGTGCCGAGCTGCAAGCCGACCGACTTTTCTCTGTTAATCTTTGCTCCTGCCATCACCTCGTAAGCTTCATAGTCTATAGTCTTACCCACTTCACGTAGGCATGCTACTGTGGTTACGCTGATAGAGATATCGTCCGCGTAAGCCGTAACAAACTCCTCTAGACCTGGTTCTCACGGGATACCGCTCAACCTTCGCAGTAGAGGCTCGAGAGACACCACATACAAAAGCGGTGAGAGCGGACATCCTTGACGAACCGACCGTCTGATGCAGAACGGCTTCGAAAGGAAACCGTTCACCCGAGCTATCGAGTCAATGTTGTGATACAAAGCGATAAACCACCTGAGGAAGCCAAGGCCCAGGCCGAACCGTGCAAGCACAGTCGCCAAGTATCGATGGTCAACCCTATCAAAAGCTTTAGACTGGTCCAAATGTACCAGTGCCCCACCTTTGCCAGATTTATCACCAATCCTACCTATGGTATAGCGAATAAGATGGAGATTATCCTGATATCCTGAATGGTTCTGCCTGGGATGGCACATGTCTGTGCCTCTCCGACTATACCATCCGCGACACGCGCCGACCGTTTTGCTAAGACCTTGGCCAAAATCTTCGCTTCTGCGTTAAACAGAGTGATGGACCTGAAATTATCTATAACGTCCCCCTTGTCCGGGTCCTTTCTGACTAACGTCACTACTCCCCGGCGCACAGATCTGGGTATTAACCCATTCTGTTGCCAGTTCGCGTACACGTCAGTCAGTAGATGCCCGAACAAGTCATACAGCTCATACGGAAGACCATCAAATCCCAGCGACTTACCCGCTTTACAGTCGGCCAAAGCCTCCATCATCTCCACAAGCCTGATTGGCCCTTCGCAAAACTCCGCATTACACCCCAGGAGACATGGCAGCCCGGCAAGGAAGTCCTCAAGGGCTCTCCCACCATCAGGGCTGCCGTCACCCCCGAACAGTTGGGCGAAGTACTCCAGAAAGGCCTCACACATTTTCTCGGTTTCGTTTACCAAGACGCCATTATGATTCGTCAAAGACCGCATAGTGGAACTATTTCCTTCCCTAGCTTCCACCACTCGGGCCCATCCAGCGGCCTTGATTCCTTCACTTCCCATCGCACGTAACTTAGCTCTGGCAATACTTTCCATGTGTTGGGCTTCAAGATGCTGATTTAACGCCAGTTTTTTCACCTTCAACTTGGTCCGCATTACCAGTCCTCCAGGATTCTTCTCGTTCCTTAACTAAACCATCTCCTATTCTACGTCCTTTCTTAGCTAAACTTATGCTAAACCTAATAGACTCATATTTGATGGCTCTTCTTAGGGCATACCACCATTTGTTATTAATGATGGTACCTGTCAATGCCCTCTGTATTAACATCTTGATCCGCTTTCTGTATTCCTCAATCGCCAAAAGGGACGTATTGAGTTTCCAGTAGCCAGATCCCTGAATATATAACTTATCTACTGTCAGTTTATAGGTAACCATCTTGTGGTCACTGTAACTGACTAGAAAAAAACTGTGGACACTTAGCTATAGACTTATCTGTTTCTCTAATTAAAATCCTATCTAGATATGTTCTGGAAGACCCGTCACTATTTGACCACGTCCACCGTGGAGTGTTCGGGTGTTCCAACCTATATGGATTTGCTAGCTGAAAGTCACTTAGCAGATCCCGTAAGCCTGGGTTACATTTTTTGTTCGTGTTCGAGCCAACACAATCTGTGTGTGCCTCACATATTGTGTTAAAATCTCCTAACAATACTGGCGAATGCGACGTGGCCAGGAACTAGCCCAGGTCACGAAAATATTCACTTTGCGGGCCCATTATATTGGGTGCATAAATAGCAACTAGCCTGATTATCTTGCCACAACTGAATGTCAGGTCGAGAACGACCAGCCTGCCTTCTGGATCAGAAAAAACTAACTTTTTCTCTGTTACACGGTTTCTTTTTAGTAGGACCAACACCCCACCCCCACCTCCCGCCCGACTCGGAGAAACGTATTTCTCATAGCCGTTCAGGAGGGGGGACAGATCTCTTGGCCTCTTTACTCAGGTTTCCGTTGCAACAATCACATCCAATTTTCTTGACCTGATGTCATTTAGGAAACGTCCTTGCTTCCAGCTAGATATCAGGCCACAAATATTTATACAACCAATGTGAACATACATGACTTACCTGTTAATCTGGGCTGTCCGGTGGAGAGGGACTCTCCACCTTTTCTTGAAACAGGGTCGGAGGTGGTAGGTCTTGGGAAATAGGTTTGTTAAAATCCCGTCTCATTATAGAATTATCAGGTGGAGGTGGGGTCTCCACCTTTTCCTTTCCTCGCGGGATCGGGGCTGGTAGTCCATTAAATATAGACTTATTAAAGTCCAGTCTCATAGATGATACTGTCTTACGATATTTGTTTTGTAAAATTCTATGAATCTTATTTGAAACTTCATACACGTCATAATTGTTGTATTTCTCCGAAAGGTTATCTATTTTTTTTTTTTTTTGCTGTCTTAATTAATTGAATGTCTCTCATTAGCTCAGTATCTTTACTGTATACGGCTATTATGCCTTTCTCCTCTTTTTCTCTTCTTGCAGTCTTTTTTGGTCGTTGTTCTGTAGTAGTCGCCGCTTTCGGCTGAGTTGCTGATTGTATTTTTTTTTTGTTTGTTGTTTTCTTCTCGTGTTTTTCTTCTTTTTCTTCTTCTTCCTCTTTTTCTTCTTTCTCCTCTTCCTCCTCATTTTCCTTGCAGTTCCTTCGAATGTGGCCTAATTGGCCGCACAAAAAACACCGTGGTTTTCGGCCTTGAACAAACACCACGAGGTTCTCCTCCCCTATCTGAATTGTCTCGGGAATTGCTTCAATTATTTTTTGGTCAGCCTGGATGAGGAGACTAACTGTTTGGCCAGTCCAGTTAGCGTTTTCGGTAGCGGCAGCCTGGAGGAGGGTAATTTTCTCTTCCTGTTTGATTAGGATTGCTTCCACCGACCACATAGGATCCACTTCCGGTGGGACCCTTGTTATTTTAATTCTGGACGTTCTCATCCCCATATAGGTGGGGATGAGCGCCACATCATCCGTTTTCAGTGTTTCTACGGAGTGCTTTTGTGCTATTTCCTTGTTGGTAAACCTTACTTCCACCGTACCAAACTTCCTGCCTCTTGTCAGATAAACTACGTCGCTCCATATTGGCTTCAAGCCCTTTTCTATCTTCTCTTCTGTAAATCTTTCGATTTTTCTGTTTTGTAAACAGTAAGTTTTAAATATTATTGTCTTCTGTTTTTCTTCTTGTATTAATTACTCCGGTGGTTGTATTTTAACCACGTTATCATTTATTTCCATTATTTCTCTATATTTCATAAAATCACATTTGTTCGTCGAAAGCAGCCGGGTTCCACCCCCAGCTGCCAACGCAAAACCATTTTTTTTCCTTTTTTGGTTGCTCAGTCTGGATGCTAGGTACATCGATTATTCTTTTGAGCACAATACTTTTTTTTTTGGCAAACTCAGGTAATCTTCTTGTTAAAGTTCAGACGAGCTTTCAGACACATCTCCAAACATCTCATACATTTTGTTATACTTTTTTGCAACGGGGGAATCAAAAGTTCATTTTGCGGGGGAATCTATTGTTTCTTTGCTCGTAGTTGACTCCTCGCCAGACAACGAGAAATTATTCGCTTCACCAGACATTTCTGTTCCAACGTTAGGCCTCTCGCTAGACGACATCCCCCCCCCCCCAACGGGGGAATGAACAACGTGTGCTTTCTACAAGCACTTAGTGTTTTTAAATGAAAACTCCAACAGTTAGAAATTTAACAGAAACAGCAGTTATTATAAATAATAACACTAAGAAACAGCAATTTTCACCACGAACACATGTGCGACGCGTAACAAACAAAACTCACGGAGACGCAATACCGATAAGCATTTCGCCCGGCGCGCTAACGTTTCTGTCAGCTCACTGCCTTAGAAATTTTACAATATTGAAATAAACTAGTACGTTAATGCGTTATGCAATCATTAGGTTTATGTAGTGATAGTCGTGTTCCACAATTGACAACTGTAGTGAAATTGTTAGAGCTGTTCTTTAAGTACCCTCTGATGGGCTCCAGCTGGCTGAATCTTTCCAGGTGTATTTTGACCAATCAGTATGTGACTTAGTTGTCGTGGTTTAGTTAATGCGCCAATTTGGTTTGCATTTATCCCGCTTTTTCAAACGAGATATTTTAGTTAATTGGTGAGCACGTCAAAAATTCTTAACTCTGAACGCACTTAAAGGAATAATTGTTTGGCTTATATTTTGGAATACTGTAAACAACATTCCTGTAAACAACATTCCTGTTTTAATTGAATTCTATTGTTACAATTTTTTAGAAAATCAATGTTGATATGGTTAACATTTCTACCATTCTCACCATCGCCTTTATTATTGTTGTTGTTAGTGCCGGCGGTGGTTGTATAGTAAGAGCAGTAGTATTTATCATTATCATTATTATCATCATTTTAATCATCACCGTTACTATAACTGTTATTGTCATTATTGTCCATTTAAAACGTGCTTGAACTTATCAATAAAATTCTTTTCTCTGACTTTTCTCTCTACTTCACTTCAATTGTGTAGTTGGTAGAATGGGAATATTAAAAACTTTTTCTGACCACATGTTGCCAGATGGTTGCTTAAAGGGATCTAACGGACATCAGGGTCCCTAATTTGCAGTCGGTGCACACGTGAACGTTCCGATAATGCATTCCCAGTCTGACCAACCTATATTTCTTCACAATTCTGACATTTGATGCAGTAAATTTAATTTTTTATAGAATAAAAAATTTCGGCACAAAGCCAAAATATCTCGGTATTCATTTTATCAACCCCGAGAGAATGAAAGGCAAAGTCAAACTTGGTGGAATTTGAACTCAGAACGTGAAGTCGGACGAAATGCAGCCAAAAATTTTGTCCGGTGTGCTAACGATTCTGAATAAATTTTGGCAGAAAGCCGGTTATTTTAGGGTAGGAACTAAGTCAATTAAAGTAAACCCCAGTAATCAACTGGTATTTGTTTTTATCGACTCGATAGGACGAAAGGCTAAGTCAACCTCGGTATGATTTGAACATAGAACGTAATGATGGACGAAATACTGCTAAGCATATTGTCCGGCGTGCTAACGATTTTCTGTATATATTACTGCACATATATGCAAATGCACACACGCAAAATTCTCACAGGTACACACACACACGCATACACACACGTGTCTTTGTGTGTGTGTGTGTGTATGTGTGTGTGTATGTGTATGTGTGTGTATGTGGTATGCGTGTATGTGTATGAGTGTGTGTGTATGTGTGTCTGTGTGTGATCATGCGTGCGTATCACTTTTCTTTGGAATTCTTTGTTATACAGTGAAACGATGTAAACTTAGTAAATATGTGTGTGTGTGTGTGTGTGTGTGTGTGTGTGTGTGTGTGTGTGTGTGTGTGTGTGTGTGTGTGTGTATAAAAGGTTGAAGCGGAACACACACCGGAAGCCCGCACCATAAATCATAACACAGCACCCCGCAACAATAGGGAACAGCTACATAACAGCTACTGTCTCAACTACTGCAATCATTTTTTAGGCCCAGTTCACAAACACAGAGACACGAGATAACAGAGAAGGAATCAAAAGTGATACAAATTATCTATCTCACAAAGAAATAACAGGAAACCAAATCAATATACTCTCCAAATGACTCAAGTTTACACTCACCCCACAATGCTCCAACTACAACCAAATGAAAGAAGACATCGCGGAATTCTGTAGAAAATTACGACTCGCTGAGGAGCTATACGACAAATACAATGAGGACGAATCGTCGTTGGTCCGTAATAGATTTCTGTGAAAGCATCTCGAATTACCCATACCAACATATGCACAAACAAAAACACAAACCAAATTTCAGCAAAAAAAGAATGGGTTGAGCTAAACAAATTAAAAGATGACAAAACAATAACTATCAAAGAGGCTTATAAAGGGAGTGCAGTCGTCTTAATGGACACAGTATACTATATAAATTTAGTGTTATCCATGTTAGAAGACACAACATATTATGAAAAGACCCAACACTACAGTCAGCAGAAGATAATGAGAGATCTAAAATCCATGTTAAACTTATACAGAGAAGGACTCACCGATAAAGAATATGACTACATGACCAATTTCAAAAGTAAAACCAGTCAATTCTACGGTATTCCCATGATACACAAAAGTGAGAAAATAAGTAACGCATGCAAGATAGCCACAGACATAATAATCAAAGCCCCTACTCCTAATAATCTCAAATTGAGACCTATAATAGCAGGTCCCGCATACGAAACCCACCGCTTCAGTAACGTTTTAGACATCCTCTTAAAACCATTCCTTAAGCATGCCAAAAGCTACGTAAGGCACGACCTGGATATGCTCAATCACCTTCCTGAAACAATAAACAAAACACCCTACTAGTATCCTTCGATATTGTCAACCTCTATTCCAATATCCCCCACAACCTAGGAATAGAAGCAATTCAATTCTGGCTAGAGAATTATGCCAACGAACTCCCCCATCGCACCAAAAAAGAATTCGCGATAGAAGGGCTCAAATTTTTCTTGGAGAACAACTACTTTGTCTTCAACGATAACTTCTACCGACAAAAATCGGGGACAGCGATGAGTACGAGAATGGCCCCCTCCTTTGCTAACCTAGTCATGGGATATCTAGAAATTAGGCTTTGTAATATAGTTCTAGAAAAATACGGCAGCCCATTCGCCCTATACATAGAAAATAACTGGAAGAGATACCTGGATGACTGTTTCATTATTTGGCATGAGAGTATAGAGAGACTTAAAGAATTTCAAGCACTTATAAATGGACTTGACGTAAACATTCAATTCACGATGGAATATAGCCATCAACAACTTCCCTTCCTCGACATCCTTATTAAGAAATATAACAACGTAATAGAAACAGATATATACTCACGGACTCAAAGTAATATCTACCGTTCAATTAATGCCACCCCAGACACACCAGAATGAATATCCCCTTCAACCTAGCAAAAAGGATATGTACTATAGTTTCTAATGCAAGCGCCAGGGACACTCAACTACATGAACTAAAGGATATTCTCACCACTAGTAACTACTGATTTACACTAATTGACACATGCTTTCAACGAGCACTTCAACTCAGCATCCATGAACTCAGACATCCCAAATTAAAGAAGGTCTTACAACCAAAAGCCCTACCATACATTTCCACATACAACCCTCTTAACAATGAAGCTTTGGACACCATCCTTCAAAGCATCCTCCTGTTAAAAAAGGACCACAGAATGAACTTAATCCTTCAAACACACACCATTATAAAAAGCAAGAGACAGCCCAAATCTCTGAAAAGTCTCCAAACACAAGCTCGAATACGCTCAACAACAATACTGAAGCCGTCAGTAAAAAAATGCGGTAGACCCAACTGCGGGATATGCGTCAATTTAATTGAGGGATCAGAGTTCTCCTTCAAACAGGGACAAAATTTCACAGTGAAAAGTAACTTCACATGTACTTCGGAGAACCTGATATACGCACTAACCTGCTCGAGTGTCAAGAGTAGTACATAGGCCAAACAAAAAACAGTCTGCGTCAACGGATGGCTCTGCATAAATCCCAGATCAAAATTCTGAAAAGCAGAAAAATAGCATTCTGCCAACACATCGATATTTGCGCCAATAACAAAAATCCAAGTTTCAGAATTTTTTCCCTCTATCAATTCAGAGAAGATACAACCTACAGCCAAAGAACTAGTGAAGAGTCTCTCTTTATCACAAAATACAGACCCCCTTCTGAACGCATCTGTAACAAATGACATATCCACCACGGCCTTAGAATAACACGCGCAAATATTAAAAATGATAAACTCCAAATAGATACTCAGGGAATTATAAAACAATTTTAAAAATATTAAAAAACAACCCCAATCACTGCTCACTCGACTAGTTACTATCACACTATCCCGCATTCTATTATTACCCCTTCTCTTCTTCTCCCCATTCCTCTTCTTCTCCGTCGTCTTCTTCGCCTTCTTCCTACTTTCAACCACCTCGTCCCTTACTTTATTACTACTACTGTTGTTTGGAATAACACCTACGCAAACATTATAAATAATACATTCAAAAGGGATTTCTCAAGAATTCAAATCACTACACCCGTCAACAACAGGTCATTTTCAGGACACTTAACCAATTAACATTCTGTTACTATCATAGTACTCCCGCTTCTTCTTCCTCTTCTTCTTCTTCTTCTTCTTCTTAGCCAAGAATTCACAACGACCTCGAACCCACAAGAGTTAAGAGAATCAGAGACAGACAAAAACAAGGAAAATGCCCCTGGTATTCAAATACTATGCAAATATTCTTTTAAAAAACTTTTCATGTAATTTCACCAAAATTTAATTTTTTCAAAATTTGTTATCCATATTTACAGTTGAAAAGATCTCAAGGATCGAAACCGGTACTGAAATGTTTTTTATAAAAGTATTTTAGCATTTTCTACCTTGATTTTTTCCCCATACATATATATATATATATATATATATATATATATATATATATATATATATATGGCGGGGGGATGTATGTATATGTATGTATGAATCCATATATATGTGCATATGTATGTGTGTATGGACATACTTGTATGTATATTAATGTGTGTGCGTCTATGTATCTCTGGTAGGTTCGACTGTTGATGTGACGGACAGCTGTATTCGTCTTACACAAGACAGCAACTGTTCGGCACAAGCCCACAACTCTTTTATGCACGGACACTGAACGATTACATGTAGAACGATTTCGTTCCCCTGTATGTATCTCTGGTAGGTTCGGCTGTTGATGCTTCCGTGCCTGGAGAGCTTGCTTCGAACTGGCAATGTCTTCCTGTGGCACTGCTATGCCAAAGACTTTGGAAATGGTCCATTATCTTCAGGGGACCGAAAGCCCCCTGAAGGAGGTTACTCAGACTATTCTAGTCATAGTCAATCGTAGGCCATCGTTGCTTATTCCTTCAACTAGCTCCATATAGAATTTTCGGGTTGCTTTTTCCCGCTAACGGTTTTGTCCTCCCGGTACAATTCAGTGAGCGCTTGGCAACCTTCTAATGCCAAACGCCCCTGTACGTATATATGCATATACTCATTTACTATTTGTTTTTACATGATTGAACGCAGCGTCTCCAATTGTAAGTAGTTTTCTTAAACTTATATCTTCCGACGCTACTCTATCTCTTTCTCTTTCTCTTCCTCTATCTTTCTTCCCCCTCTCGTTCTTCCTCTTTACTACTACGTATCTCGCTTTACCCCTCTCGTTCTTCCTCTGTTACTACTACGTATCTCTTTTTTCCCCCCTCGTACTTCCTCTCTTTCTCTTTTCCTCTCGTTGCTCACCTATTCTTCTACTTCCTCCCTTTGTTTCTCCCTCTACCACTCTCTCTCTTCCCCTTACACCGGCATGGTCACATGCTTCCGGTCAATAATCCTTTTCTTCCTTGGTTATCGCCGAGCAAACACGCGGACCACTTCGTCCCTTTCAAGTTCGTGCCTCACAGTGATCATACACACATAATTTTTCTCGTCTGGCCGTAAAGCCTTTTCTGTTTGTTTTCCTGTCTTGTTTTTTGTCCGCCACTACATTCCTCCATGGCAAGATTTAATTTGCGTATACAAATTTAATCTGCGGTCCATGGGATGAGCCGTTTTAACGATGCGTCCTGCCCAAGCTCTTCGAAACGCCGGTGTTAAAACGTGGGCAGCTGATGAAGTAGAATGTTCTCTATGTGGCTTGTGTGTTTTCTCGTCTACGTTTTGTTTGCAATGTCCCGTACCCAGATATGCACCTATACATACAGGTGGATGTCGGTATGCACATACCTGTACGTATATATGCATATACTCATTTACTATTTGTTTATATATATATATGTATGCGTGTATGTATTTATGCATGTATGCATGTATGTATGTATTTATGCATGTATGCATGCATGTATGTACTTATACATGTATACATGTATGTATGTATGTATGTATGCATGTATGTATGCAGCTATGCATGCATGCAGCTATGCATACATGCATACATGCATGTAAGGTGTGTATGTGTGCGTGTATGTATGTGTGTATGCATGTATGTATACGTGTATGTATGTATTTATGCTTGTATGCATGAATGTATGCATACATGCATGTGTGTATTTATGTATGTATTTTTTTATGTGCGTATTTTTATATGTACGTATTTATGCATGTATATGTTGATGTATGTATGCTAGTATGTATGCATGCATGCATTATGTGTGTATGTGTGCATGTATGTATGGATGTATGTATGTGTGCATGTATGTATGCATGTATACTTGTATGCAAGTATTTATGTCTTTATGTATGTTTATATTATGTATGTATGTATGTATTTATGTATATATGTATATACGTATTTATGTACGTATATGTATGTATGCATGTATGTCTGTATGGAAATACGTATATTTTTATGTATGTATTTACGTATGAATGTAGGTATTTATTTATGTATGTATTCATGTATGTTTGCATGAATACCTGCATGTATTCATGTATTTATGCATGTATGTACACATGTATGTATGCGTGCATTTATGTATGTATGCGTGCATTTATGTACACATGTATGTATGCGTGCATTCATGTATGTATGTATGTATGTATGTATGTCTGCATGTATGTATGTATGTGTGCATGTATGTGTGTGTATATGTGCATGTATGCACATATGCGTGTATGTGTGATGTGTGCATGTAATGCATATATGCATGTATGTCTTGTATGTATGCATGTGTTCATATGAATATGTGTGCATGTGTGTATGTATGTGTATGTATTTACGTATGTATGTGTGTTTGTATTTACGCATGTATGTGTGTATGTATTTATGTATGTTTGTGTGTATGCATGTATTTATGTATGCATTTATATGTATATGTAGTCAGGTATGCGTGTATTTATGTATGTTTTTATGTATGTTGTATCTATGAATGATTATATATATATATATGTGTCTATATATGTATTTTTGTATGTATGTGTGCATGTATGTATTTATGTATGTATGTATTTGTCTATGTATGTATGTATTTATGTATGTATGTATTTATGTATGTATGCATATATGTATGTATTTACTTATGTATGTATGCATGTAATTATGTAGATGTGTATATTTGTATGTACGTATGCATATATGTACTTATGTGTGTATGTATGTATTTATAGATGTGTGTATGTATGTATTTATGTATGTATGTATTTATGCATGTGTGTTATATATATATATTTAATTCATGTATGTATATATCTATATACGTATGTACTTATGTATGTATGTATTTAGGTATATATGTGTGTATGCATGTATGCATTTATGTATGTATATATATGTATGTATGTATTTACGTCGGCATGTATTTATGTATGTAGGTACTTATGTATGTATGTACATACGTATGTATTTATGTATGAATTTACGTATGTAGTTATGTATGTATGTATGCATGCATGTATGTATGTCTGCATGTATGTATGTTTGTGTGTATGTATGTATGTATGTGTGTATGTATTTATGTATTTATTTATGAATATATTCATGCATATATTTATGTATTTATGTATGTATGCATGCATGTATCTATGTATATATGTTGTATCTATGTATGATTTCATCTCTAAATTTGTCTATGTATGTATTTTTGTATGTGTGTATGTATGTATTTATGTATGTATGTATATATTTGTGTATGCATGTATTTATGTATGTACGTATTTATGTATGTATGTATGGATGTATGTATTTATTCATGAATGTGTTTATGTATGTATATATTTATGTATGTAGGTATTTATGTATGTATGTACGCTTGTATTTATCTATGTACGTATGTATATATGTATTTATGTATGTAATCATGTATGGCTGCATGTATGCCTGCATGTATGCCTGCATGTATGCCTGCATGTATGCATGTATGTATGTGTGCATTCATGTATGTATGTCTGCATGTATGTATGTATGTGCGCATGTATGTATGTGTATTTGTGCATGTTTGCATATATGCATGTTTGTATGTGTGCATGTATACATATATGCATGTATGTAGTGTATGTATGCATGTGTTCATATATATACGTATATATATATATATGTGCATGTTTGTATGCATGTGTGCATGTTTGTGTGCATGTGTGCATGTATGTATGTGTGCATGTATGTATGTATATGTGTATGTATTTACGTATGGATGTGTGTATGCATTTACGCATGTCTGTGTGTATGTATTTATGTATGAATGTATGCATGTATTTATGTATGTATTCATGTATGTAATTATTTATGCGTGTATACATTTATGTATGTATATATTTATGTTTGTACGTATATATGTATGTCTGTATTTATTTATGTATGTATCTATGTATCTATGTATTATATATGTATGTATTTATGTATGTACATATTTTTGTATGAATGTACGTATTTATCTATGAATATATGTATGCATGTATATATGTATTTATGTATGTGCCTATTTAAATATGTCCGTATGCTTGTTTGTAATCATGTAAGCATGTATGTATATATACATGTATACCAGTATGTATTTATGCATGTATGCATGTATGTATGCATGTATGCATTTGTGCATGTGTGTATGTGTGCGTGTATGTAAGTATGCATGTGTGTATATCTGTATACGTGTATGTATGTATGTGTGTATGCATGTATATGTGCATGTATTATGTGAGTTTGTATGTATGCATGTGTTCATGTATGTATGTGTGTAAGTATGTTTATGTGGGTGTATGTATGTATTTATGTATGTAGGTATGTATGTATGAGTGTATGTATTTATGTATGTATGTGTGTATGTATTTATGTATGTGTGTATGTATTTATTTATATATGTATGTATACATATATTTATGTATTTATTAATGTATGAATGTTTGTATGTTCGTACTTATGTATATATATATATATTTGTGTATGCATGTATGTATATATGTATCTATTTATATATGCATTGATGTATGTATGTATTTATGTATGTATTTATTTAATATGTGCGTATTTTTACATGTACGTATTTATGTATGTATGCATGTATGTATTGATGTATACACAGGATCGAAACGTGCTGGTAAATGTATATGTAAGAGATGCGAATCGTATCCCTGTGAAGTGTTCAATTGAGTCTCTTTCCTCTGGCCAGTGAGGTTCGGCCTGTTTCTCAAAGGCAGGATTATTCACCCACAAACGTTGTCACAGAGCAAGACCCGTCTATCAATTTGATATCCTGTATCATCTTTCATTCTTAGAATAAAATGAGTTCAAGGAGTGGCCTTGCTCTCCTCCTGCTACCGCTATTGTTATGTCTCCACCTCCAGCTTCTGCACAGATTAATACGCTTACTCCTTCCCAAAACATAAGCCCTCTGGAAATTTCCCTCTGCTCATGTCTCTTCTTAAGATTTACAATCAGTAAAGATTCAACTTGAATCTGAATTGCATCTAATAAATCCAGTCTGGAAGCGGCAGCGAAGGCCACAGGCCCATAGGCACTGTCTCTTTCTTCCAAACACATGCACCCTTGATGCAATTCTCAGGCCCGAATAGCGTCACACACTATTACAAATTTGCACCATTGAAAATGTTACAATCCAGACGGCAAGTTAGAAATAAGACTAAACCCCATTTCTTGATTGTTACTTCATTTATCGACTCTGAAATTATAAAAGACAAAATTGACTTTGGCAGGAATTGAACTCAGAACGCAAAGAATTGAAACATAAACAGCAAAACATTCTATCCGATGCAATAACAGTTACGCCCATTCGCCCACTTTCTAAATTAATTACTCCATAATCAACAAGACGATTATGACGTAACAACGAACGTTTATTGAATATTTTTTCACTTTTCACAGCTATCCAATTGACGTGAAAATCAAATTCTTATCGATATTATATAAATTATTGATTGATTCTTTGAATTAATTTATATATCAATCTTGTTGAATTGTAATTGTTACTTGAACAATCAAGGAATTATTCAGCCGCTGTATTTGCATACCTGACGACGAAATTGTCTTTACAGATTTATTTCCTGATCTGCCAGAAAATGACCCCAAAATAATTTTTGTTCCCACACAAATTACACTCCATGATTGCCCCGAAGACAAAGCAATTTTCACCATAGATGACCATAACATCAAATGCGATTTATTTGTCAAACACATATGTCAGTTAAAATTTCAATATTTACCTGATACCTTTAATCCTGATGCTTTTAATCATGATATTTTTAATCCAGATATTACTGAAATAGAACTGCCTGAAGCTATCTCAAACGAATGGATACCAGAAAAAGCCAAAGTATTTTGCCCCAGCCGCAAGAGGGGCCCACTTAAACGGTAAGGATTGAAGTTTTCTGAATTATAACCAACGCAGCTATACACAAACACAACACATATCGCATACAAATTCACGTTAACAAAACCGTACAGTACACACATAACACACATATATACACACACATACACACACTCATTTCACACATACACACACATATACAGGTTGTCCACAAAGTCTGGGTACATGGAGTAAATAAAATCATAACACAAACAATTAAATATAAGAAATAATGATTTCTTAAAGTATGTGTTAATCCCCATGTGGGTACATGGAGTAAATAAAATCATAGTATAAACAATTAAATATAAGAAATAATAATTTCTTTAAGTATGTGGCAATCTCATGTACCCAGACTTGTCGACACCCTTTAGATACACACACACACTCTGCATACCTTACGACATTACGATACAGTAATCCCTCGACTATCGCGGTTGTTACATTACAAAAACCCCAGTGACAATTGAAAATCCGCAATGCAGAAACAAAAGTGTGCTCTGTTTTTTAGCTTTAGCTTAGAGCTGTGGCCATGCTGGTGCACTGTCGCTTTGCTACACTGTTATTATTGAGAGCCTCCTTTGATATGTAGCATTTGATGAATAAGGGCGTCTGATGTCACTACCTTCATTTACACCTCTTGCAGTGAGGTAGGTTCGTCTGGGACGCGCTCGACAGGAAGACGTCCAGTTTTCATCTGAAATCACCTACATCCACTTTGTGTAGGTCCTTCAGGCTCTTTGGCAGAATATTAAAAAGCTGTGGGCCCCTGGAACCCAGACTATTGCAGTGACTGGTCCTGAAGCGCGATGGCATTGTTGGGATCTTTGATACTGTGCAGTGTCGAGCCGTTCTGGCATTGGTGTAGCTTTCAATGCCAAAATTTGGCACAATCCCTTCCAGGATCTTCTAGATGTTTATTACTGAATACCTCTCCCGCCTTCGCTCCAGGGAGTAGAGTCTTAACTATTTCAGCCTTTCCCATTAACTGAGCTGTTGCAATGAGACGATCTTCTTTGTGAAGCTTCACTGGATTCTTTTAAGTTCCGCTGTTAATTTTACACTGTTGGTTGACCATAGCTGGGAACAGTAATCCAGGCGGCTAAGGAAGAATGACCTCCGGAGAACCATCATGGTTTCCTTCTCTCTGGTTCTGAACATTGTCAGGATCTATCCAGCCAGTCGTCTGCACTATGTCACCATCCTGGCAATGTGCATTTGGAAAGAGGTATCATCACTCATGTCGATACCAAAGTCCCTCACGGATTTAGACTCTGGGATTGTAATCCCCTCTGGACCAGTGTACCCTGTAAGTTTTATATTCAGTTTTGGACGCTGGTGGCGCAGGGCTTGAGATTTTGCAACAGTAAACGGCATATTATTGTCCTCAGCTCATCAGCGAATTGAGTCCAATTCCTGCTGCAGGTGTGCAACATTGCTGGTGTTCTGTATTTCCTGCGAGACTTTCGTATCGTCTGCGTAGCTAGCAAAGGTGGTTATCCGGGCAGCTGAGGGCATATCTGAAAAGGCCACTATGAAAAGCATTGGTTCCAAGTCAGTGCCCTATGGAACATCGCTCATTATTTGTGTTTTCTTCGAAGTGGCTCCATTGGCCACTACTGCCTGACTCGTATCTTTGAAAAACTCATGTAGCCGCTCTTCAGGTTTTCTAGCTATGCTAAGATCACGCAGTTTGTGGCATATCATACCATGATCCATTTTATTAAAAGCTTTTGCAAAATCAAGCTATATTACTCCCACATTTGCTTTGCGGAGTAACTGCCTCAACACCCAGTCCTCGTGCTGTAAGAGCTGGATCTGCCAGCTCCTACCTGGTCAAAAACCATGCTGGGTATCACTCAGCAAGTTGTTTTCTTCAAGGAATGCGATTAGATTCCCTCTAACTATCCGTTTCATGACTTTGCTGATGTGTGAAGTCAAACAGGTAGGCTTATAGTTTTTGGTATCTGCTCTGCTTCCTCCTTTATAGATTGGGCATATTATTCCCTCCGTCGGTTTGCTTGGCAACCTGCCATTTGCATGAAAACTCTGGAAGAGAATCTGTAGTGGTTTCGCCAGGGCACGCTTACACGGTTTGAGGAGGATTGTTGGGAAACCATAAGGACCAGCAGTTGAGTTTGCATCCACATCTATGGTTAGAAGTATATCTTCTTCGCTAATGTCGGTGTAATCCATCGTAACTGCCTCGCTGGTTATAGGCGAAGTGGCAAAGAAATGCACTGGTTCGTTCACTTTCTCTTTTCCAATGGGGTGGTAAAGACACTTATGAAGTCATTCAATACCTCACTAATCTTGGACTATCTTTTATGGAGCATCCATTTGAAAAAGGTGTCCTATTTTGCCGCGTCCTGAGGCTGTTTATTTGCCATATTGACTTAATGTTTTTTATAACCCAGGCTTCTTTGTCTGCTCTCCCCCTCACATAGCATTGTTGCAGGCTTTTTTCAATCTCCATCAATGTTGTTTGTAGGCGAGACCTTTCACTACATTTGGAATGTTCGCTGGAGCGATTTTCAACCTTCATCTGTCATCTCATGAGGATCTTCCGCTCCCTTGCAATCTTGTTCCTTTTTGTGTTGGTCTTGTGCTGTGGGACATATTTCTGGCATACGATTTGCATAAAAGACATGAAATATTCTAGTTCCATGCCAATGTCTGGCTTGGGCAGGTATTTCGGACAGTCCTGTCTGAGGATCTTTCTTTGGATCGATTGCCTGTCTGCTTTGTGGAAGTTCAGATTGGAGTGATTTTGGGCGCTTCCTTTAGGCTGTATTTCTCCGGCTACTTTTGGTCTGTAGCGGTAGCTAAATAGTTGAATGATCTCCCCTGCAAAAAAAGATTATAGAGTAACCTCCCTTTGTAAGTTTCTCGAGCAGATGTGTGATGAAACGTGATTGTTGATTATTGAAGAAGCTTAGCGTTTCTCTTGGAAGTTTCTAGAATGTCTAGCGTTCCGTTACTAAAAACAGCTTGCTAACCTTGTTCTTTGCTTCTTAGTCGATTAGACTTTAGAGCCTTTCATGTCATTGCTATGTCTGTATATTTCTCTACGCCACATGACTGAAAGCCACCACTTAGATGTTATTTCTATATTTCCTATCTCTGAAGGGAAGAATGCTACAGTTATTTAGCCCTAGGGTACACGGCTTCCTGTTAGATTTGACACATTTGCTGTGTCCTTATGTTTTCAAAATGGAAACAAGCACCTCCACTTTGAAAACATAAGAGTCTAACACTTTGAAAACATGGAGTCCAACAGGAAACAGTGTTTCCTAGGGCTAAATAACAGTAGCATTCTTCCCTTTTATGGGACTGTCACATTAAGTTGACAATATGCTATCACTTTATCATGCTGCTACTCTCTGAGAGATTTAGAAATATATTATTTCTAGATTCTATATTTTGATTATTTATCGTTATCGACCTGTAAATAAAATATATTTTTATGTAGTAAATATATAGTTCTTGATTCTATTCTTCAACTCTGTATGAACTCTTGTGATAACATACACGCAGCCACATCAGCACCTGGTACTGAATATATATTCCCACTACAGGTCCATACATAGACAGCTCTATTATGTTGTGATCCGTATCTAAAGTCGTCGTCACTTTTACATCATGAACGATGTCCATATTGTTTGTGAAGCAGAGATCTAAAATGTAATTTGCCCTAGTTGGTCTGAGCACCACTTGCTCTATGAATAGAGCATCGGTGAGGTTGAGCAGGGACTCCATTTGTGCTTGTTTGCAAGCAGTTATTCTTGAGGGCATGAGGCTTTTGGAGCCATTTGACATTGGGGATGTTGAAATCACTCATAAGAAATACGCTCATATGGTGTTCCAGTTTCAGGAGGATTTCTTTAATTCTTGTGAGGCAATCGTCAAATTAGTCTATGTGGTCTGGAGCATCAGGTGGGCGATATGTATCACATATGACTATATTATATTGTCTTATGTATACAATGAGAGTGTCAAGTATGACAGTAAGACCTGGGGTGTGAGGTCTTCACGGATGGATACAGCAACTCCACTATGGTTCTTTTCCCTTATATCTGTTCGCAGTATGGTGTATTATTTTGGTACGTGTACTTCTGCATTCTCTATATCAGGGTTCAGATGAGTTTCCACCAGTGCTATGCTTAGGGTTTGATTGCGTGCAGCAAGGTCGCTCAGGAAAAAAAATTTGCATTTGTTGTTGTGAATCAACAGGACTCCTATATTTAGTAAAAAAAAAAAAGAACTATATTTAAAAAAAAAATTTTTTATAATTTGTATATATTTATTTTATTATAAAAGCAAAACACCACGAAGGAATCGAAAGCTTATATAATAAACCACGATATGGGGAGGGGTTACTGTACATATGTTGAAATGTTCTAAGTTAAATATAAAGGTTTTGGATTGTACAAAGATTAAGTTAAGAATAATTTTGAGTAAATAAAACTTCGACTCAAACAACGGCACCAAAGATTTGTTTGTTAGAAACAGGATTTCAAAGAGGATAGACGACTCATCCCCTTTCTTCCTCTCTTTCTTCTCCTTACTCATCCTTCTTCTTCTTCTCTTTCGCCTTCTTCTTCTCATTCTTCTATTTCTTCTCATTTTTCTTTTTATGCTATCTCTTTTTCTTCTTTTGATGCTACCTCTTCTTTTTCTTCTATTTCTTCTCCCTCTCAATTTTCTTCTCCTCCTCCTCCTCCTCCCCCTCCTTTTCTTCTCCTTCACTGATTTTCTTTATCTTTTTCTCTCACATTTCCTTCCTTCCCTCTTCTCTTCCTTCACCTCCTTCTGTTCCTTCTCTTTCATCTTCTTCTTGTCCCTCTTCGTGTCCTTTTTATTATTTTTCATTCAGTTCTCCTTCGTTTCGTCTTTTTTCCTTAACTTCTCGCCTTCCTTCCTTCATTCCTTCCTTCCTTCCTTCATTCCTTCCTTCCTTCCTTCCTTCCACTTTCTTTTCTTCTTTTCTTCTTCTTCTTCTTTTTCTTCCGTTTCTTCCTCTGATGGGTTTTCGTGGGGTGTCATGCGTCAAGCATTCGATAAAGGTGGCCTGAGCAACTGACTTGCGCTCCCTTCAGCAGTGCGCAATTGCTTGACAGATCAGTTTGAGCAAAGATCTGTCTGGGACTGCCAAGTGATTTTCGACAGCTTTCTCATCCAGTTGATGTAGAAGCGGCTTAGCTTTCTGTGCGTGGTGTTCGTAAATCGTCAAAGACTCACAGGTCTACAGTAGCCTAGGGTGTACAACTGCTTTGTGCACTTTCAATTTGGCAGTCAGCCAAATGTCTCTTCTGTCCCGACATTGATTCACGTAGCGGCCCTGAATGTTGAGCTTCTCTTGACGGTCGTGCGTCGACTTCATCGTCAATGTGACAGAGAGAGAGAAAGAGAAAGAGAGATGATAGATGTATCTGTCTATTTATCTATCATTTATTTATCTATCTATCTCTACCTATCTATATCTACCTACCTATCTATATCTATTGCTATATCTATATCTATCTATCTATCTGTTTATCTATATATCTATCTATCTATCTCTCTTTCTGTCTGTCTATCTATCTATATATCTATTTATCTATCCTCTATATATCTATCTCTCTATCTCTCTATATATCTATCTATCTATCTCTCTATATATCTATCTCTCTCTCTATATATCTATCTATCTATCTCTCTATCTATCTAATTATCTACACACACACCAAAGCAAAATAACACACACTCTCGCTCTCTCACTTTTCCTCACCCTCTCTTACTATCCTGGACTTCAGTGCCTACCTGCACAGCCTGCCACGACTCTCGGCAAGAGAGGCGGAGTGCTGCGAAGGTGCCATCACGGCGGCGGAAGTGAGGGACGCGATGGCGGGATGCTCGAGGGACAAATCTCCGGGTTTGGATGGTCTGCCCTACGAGCTTTACAACTGTAAGCCAGACTTGTTTGGAGACGTCTTGGTGGCGGTGTACTGCAACTGGCAGCAAAACGGGAGCATTCCCGGTTCTGTGAGTCGAGGAGCCGTAACGCTGCTGAAGAAAGATCCAAACAAGGGGGACGTCATAGATAACTTTAGGCCCATCACTCTGCTCAATGCAGACTTGAAAATTTTGGCCAAGGTGTTAGCCAAGCGGTTGGCGCTTGTCATCGAGAAACTGATCGGCAAGGCGCAAACGTGCGCGGTGCCGGGCAGGAGCATCCATGACAACCTCCATCTGATGCGCTACATCATAGAGAGGGTAGTTAAGGAACCTGGCATGGGTGGGGCCCTGATCAATTTAGATCAATCGAAAGCTTTCGATAGGGTAGACCATCAATACTTGGAGGCTGTCCTCATAGCAGCCGGCTTCGGTCCCATTTTCCGCGGCTGGATGGCTGCCTTGTACAGAGGCATCCGTTCGGTAGTTCGCGTCAATGGGCATCTATCAAGACCCTTCGACATTGCACGTTCGGTCCGTCAGGGATGCCCCCTCTCGTCGCTTCTGTACGTGTTGACTCTCGAGCCACTACTGCGGAAGCTGGCGACGCTGAGGGGCATCCCGCGAGAGTTGGGATGCGGGACGAGCGTGTCGGCATACGCGGACGACGTCACCGTCATAGTGTCTAGCCAAAAGCACATCGAGCTTGTCGGCGAGACACTGAGAGACTACGAAGCGGTAACGGGAGCGAAAATCAACCGGGATAAGTCAGTGGGCTTGCGGCTCGGCACCTGGAGAAGCAACCCCATGCCGTCAAGTAGCGCCTCCGTCGTGGGACGTTGGACTGACGGTCCGGTTGAGATGCTCGGGGTCTGGTTTGGTCCAGACCTCCAAACGGAGAAGAACTGGGACGAGATAACGAGAAGGGTGGCCACTCTAGCCCGGCAATGGGCCGAGAGGAAGCTTTCCCTGAAAGGTCGGGCGGAGGTGGCGAACACGTACATCGCGTCCGTCATCTACTACCGCCTGACCGTCGTTCCTTGTCCCGACCCTACCATCACCAAACTGGAGCGCATCCTCTTCCGCTTCTTGTGGAAAGGAAGCGTTCCGATGGTTAGGCGATCCGTTTGCTGCCAACACCCGTTAAAAGGAGGACTGGGCATGCCGTGGTTGATGATGCGCAGACACGCGCTGAGACTGCGACATCTCCGGCTCTACGTAGACAGCGGTGAACAGGTGTGGTCACCGTTTGTGCGGCGCGCTTTCCCGCAGCTCGTCTCCATGACCGAACTGCAGTCATGGATCAAGAAGAGGCCGAGGAAGGGCGAATGGCACCGCGAGTGTCGCGCTGCTCTTCGGCAACTCCAACAACCCGGGTCAACCTTGAGCGACTGCATCACAACTAACGCATTCTATAGTGGATTAGTGGAGGGAAGGTACGACGACGATCTCGGGGCGAACCTGGGCGTCGACGAGGAATACCTGACCCGCCTGTTTAAGACGACCTTCGGGCCGGGACCTATGGACAACTTCCAGAGATCCCTGGCCTGGCAGTGCTATCGAGAAGCACTACCCGTTCGGGATAAGCTCTACAGGCATGGCTCGAGAAACACGGGGCCGACCTGTCCGAGATGCCGGCAGAGCGACGAAACCGTTCTGCACGCACTCGTACAGTGTCCCACCATTTCCGAGCTGTGGGCTTACGTCGAACAACTGCTATCGCGTGTGGGACGAGTCGGTCTATCAGCCGAGTCTATCGTGAATATTGTCGCGCCTCCTTCCTTTAAACGGGAAGGAAGAGCTATTTTCATCGTACTTGTGGCTATGGCGAAAGAATGTGTATGGTGGACGCGTCTGAAAGGTCTAGAGACAAAGACTTTCCTCTCTGGGCAATCTCTCATCAACTTCTTCAAGTATCACCTGAAGAGGAAGTTGAGAGTAGAAAGGGAAGTCTTGTCTAGTGAATGCTTCAAAAAAAGATGGGTGAATGTAGCAAGGATGGCACGTGTGAACGACGGAGCCATCTTGAGCATAACCCTATGAACAAGAAAAAAAAATAAAACAAAAAGGCAAAAGAGAGTCACTTACTGTTATAGTTTCTTCAATGAGAATATTGACCAAGGTTACCGTGGTCTTTTCCGTGGGCTTTTCCTTCCACGGCTAAACCTAAACTGTCCTCCCCTCTTTTTACACGAGAACATTACTGTGTGATACACGATCCCTATTGATCGGCCTTTCCTTTTCTTTTTTTTTTCGATCCCTTTTGATCGAACTGCCCCTTTTTCCCTTCCTACGATCCCTTTTGATCGACACCACCAATTTTTTTTTTTTTTTTTTTTTTTTTTTTTTTTTCCTTCCTTTCCCCCTCCCAAAAAGAAAAGCTCTACATTGTATTTGTCCCATCTTCGTTGAGCCCTGTGTGGCTAATAAAAGAAATGTATTTATATGTCTGTCTGTCTGTCTGTCTGTCTGTCTGTCTACCTACCTACCTACCTATCTATCTATCTATTTACTTACCTATCTCTCTATCTATGTATCTATTTATCTTCATATGTACAAATATAAAAATATTTTCGTTTTCAGCCTAACTAGAGCCGTCCGTAGATTCCTGCGCCGGCGCGGATTTATAATGTGGTTTTATTAAGGAATTAGACATGAAGAGGTAAAGTATTAAATCTCCTATCTTTCTTTCAAACTTTCTTTCATTTGTTTCAGTTACTGAACTACGGCCATCCTGGGGCACCACCTTCAAAGTCTTGGTCGACCAAATCCACCCCAGTGCATATTTTTTATGTCTGGTACTTACTCTATAGGTACCTTTCACCGAACCGCTTTGTTATGGGGACATAAACACACCAATATCGGTTGTCAAGCGGTTGGGACGCAAACAAAAACAGATACACTCTCTCACACACATACATGGGCGCATATACACTTACATACTCACACGCAGACTCACACAAACGCAGTGACACACACACATACACTCAGGCAGACAGAAACACACACACACACACACACACACACACACACACACACACACACACACACACACACAAGCGACGAACTTCCATACAGTATCCGTCTGCAAACTCCCCTCACAAGGCGTTGCTTGACCTGAGGCCACAGTAGAAGAGGCAGCCAAGGTGTTCAGCAGTAGGACTGAACCGAAAGCCACTCGGTTGCAAAGCGACCCACTTAATCTCACGCCCTGTCCCTTTAAAGCACTTATAATCCCTATTTTTGTTATATATAAGAACTGAAATAATTTTGTGGGGTCCCAGAATAACATCGTCCACACTCCATTCCTTACAAATTTTACAAACTTTCTAGGGTTCAATCCATAGAGATGCTCCCTCACAAACTTTTATTTTTCATTAGAAATATCGCAACCCCAGTTTATTTGTGGAAAAGAATTTTTGGGATAAACTTATTGTTTTGGTTTTCTGAATTAGATTTGATCTAAAATACTAAAAATATTAAGAATTAGAGCCCAGAAAATGAGGATAACATCAAAGAAACTAAGTGACATGCGGGATTTCTAGATCAAAGTCTGTCATTAAGAATGAATTAGACGTGGAGGATGTAAGTATAAATGTCATATTGATTAGACAAACACCGCTGCGGCCACAGCCGCCACTACCACTGAGAATGATGTTGACCAAAAACTGAAGGAAAAATGAGGCTTATTTCGATACAATTTATTATATGAAAAGAACAACAGTCGAGAAAATATTTGTTGAAGAGAGTGAAAAGTTAAATGATAACAGAACTGTTATAGCAATGACAAAACCATATGTACAAACAAAAGATCTAAAAGAAACATTGATAACAGTTATATAAAAGGCTAATGTCGAGATAACAGACTGTAGCTATAAGAACAATGTGTAGCAGTGAGATAAAAATAACAGAAAAGAAGAACGATGCAGGGCTTAATGATAACAACTCTAAAATTGAAATCTTGAGAGATGGAAGGAGACAGAAATATTGGAAAGGAGAGAAAAGAACTCTATGAACAGATATCGATATTATAACAATATTTTATGAGGAGTAATATAACATGGTGTAGATAGGTATTACAAACTCCTGTTAAATATAACAAAGTGCAAATTGATAACATTTACCTCGTGTTAAATGCAACGCCTTATAACATCTTACTTTAAACATAATAGTGATATGAGAGACATACTTTTATAACCTCCAGCTGCTGTTAAATACTGGGTGTAAGTTAGTAACCCTTCAATCTTGTTCAATGTAAACAAGGTGTAACTGTATAACATCACAGCCTGGCTGCCTGCAACAAGGTGTTAATCGAAAGCAGTCAACTGTTGTTAGATATAACAATGAGTAAATGGCTGCGAGTGTTGCAGGATAAATAGTTCTACAGCTAACCAACAAATATAGAAGCTAAATCCCTCTCAAATAACATCTGAAAAGAAGGCCACATTAAGGAGTGAAGTCTGGGCTCTACTGAAATGATGAGTGTGGCTGGCATGGCTTGTATCACAGCTAGGTCTTCTGGGCTAGGGATTGATTTCGAGGGCTAAACAACCTACAGTCAAGTTGTAGGACTAACCCACTAACTCGCCATCTCCCTTCACCCGTAACCCCACTAACACCACTAAGGTCCCTATTAATCCTACTAACAGGTTTCTCCCCTTACTATTAACACTACTAACACTACTAACAACCATACAGCTTATTGTAGATGTTGTTTTAGTAGAGATCAACCCTGTCACATGTTGGCTGACCTTGATCAAAGTTGTTCCAATCTCATTTATCCTGACAGTATATATGTCAGGCTACATTGATTAACTAATGCCCTTTCTTAATTAGCGAGTGATTGGCTGCGATTTCAACGACAGCATATAAAGCTTCAATGATTGGTCAGATTATATCTCTTAATGTTTAAACTAACATAGGAACACTCCGTAACACCACGTTCCAAATAAATATAAAAAAGATCACATATTTAACACCGAGAATCCACGGAACATAGCAAGGAATAGACGTACATAGGATATGAAACTCCTGTAACATCCAGTTTTTGTTAAAGTTGACATATTCATATCATGCGACTCTTGCTAACAACATGAAGAGTACCCCTAACAAGCAGCGACAATATGGAGGAAATATTTTGTACAACAAAAGCCAGGAATTGTTCACCACAATATGAAGGCAATATTTCGTGCAGCAACAAACAGCAACAGTTAGTCATAAAACGAAGGCAATATTTCGTGCTCCAACAGACAGCAATTGTTCACCATAATATGAAAGCAATATTTCGTGCTCCAACAGACAGCAATTGTTCACCATAATATGAAAGCAATATTTCGTGCTCCAACAGACAGCAATTGTTCACCATAATATGAAGGCAATATTTCGTGCTCCAACAGACAGCAATTGTTTACCACAATACGAAGGCAATATTTCGTGCTTCAACAGACAGCAATTGTTCGCCATAACACGAAGGCAATATTTCTACACCAACATTGAGCAATTGTTCACCATAACAACGACGCAGTATTTCTACACCAACAAACAGCAATTGTTCGCCATAATACGAAGGCAGTATTTCGTGCACCAACAAACAACAATTGTTCACTATAATATGGAGAATGTATTCATAACATTCAACAATTATTCGGAATATATCTTCCTGTACAGTACCCAGCTGTTGTTCACAAGAACATTGATACTTTAAACACTCCGTCCCAGAGGTAATACATAACAACAACCAGCGTCATTTAAAAGTAACATTGATATATTTCATTAACAGCCATTGGTCTGCTAAATATAACATGGTCAACTATCATAAACAATCCCCTCCTTCGGAGAGAATATTGGATAGCTTTTGCAACAACAACAACAACAACAACGCCTACAACAATCTCCTGAAGGATGTAAGAATATCACTGTGTGAACCATCTATTACAAAAGAGCTTTGTGATTATTTTCAACATCAAACTCCTCCAACTGACAACATCGAAACTTTTCAAGAACCAGGATTGGGCTACCAGTTTCATGTCTTACAAACAATAATGAAATCTAAAAGAGCTATTTCTTCCCGCAAATAACATCAAAAAAATAAAATACTTCTTTTGATATGAATAATGTGATCGAAGCTACAACCATCAACATTCGATCTCACATAATACAGTAGAGATAATAATGACCACTATCTCCTGATCTAAATATTGCAGTAGAGACTATACCAATTATATCCTGATCGCCACTACTTCGAACAGACTTTAACAATCAGGTCTTGGTTATATATACACTGTCAAGCGTATGACATCTATTTTTAGGGACGTAACAACAGTGTGCAAATTATAACATCAATCACGTGGTCATAACTACATTGTACAGACTATAACATCATTTGTGATTATAACTATATTGTACAGACTATAACATCTTTTGTGACCATAATTACATTGTAGGGTCTATAACATCTTTCGTCATCCATAACTATTTTGTAGGAACTATAACATCTTTCGTGTTCAGAACTCCATTGTATAAACTGTAACATCTTTCGTGATCCTAACTACATTGTAAAAACTGTAACACCTTTTGTGGTCATAATTATATTGTACAGATTACATCTTTTGTGATCATAATTTTGTTGTACACCTTATAACCCCAATCACGTGAGCTACACTGTACAGACAATACCATCTATCTTTTGATCATAATTGTATTCTAGAGACCCTAACATCTATTCTTGCGATCGTATTTACATTTTAAGGACTAAAACAACCATCTCCTGCAATACCTGTACATAGTGTAAATACGTTTGTTCTACTGGTTGAGTTACTTAAACAATATTCCAACTCCTTTTCTAAGTTGAGTTATTTTTACAGTATTGTTACTTAGTAACCACAGTTAAATACTTTTTTATTATATTGTTCATTGTTCTTTTTCAAAAATAAAATTTTTTAAATTTCTAGTTTACGCTTCCTTTTGTAAATGTTTAATTGAGAAAAAAAATAGTTTTTAAATGACAGTATTTGACTCTTATATTTTATGCCACACACGCACACATACAAACAAACAAACAAACAAACAAACAAACATACATACATACATCCATACATACATACATACATAAGGCTGATAACATCATAAGGCTTGGAAGGCAGTTCCTTCAGCAGCATTCCTTGTGTGATAATCTTGAATACATGCCCAAAGAAGTCGCACGTGTTTACCGCAACATAAAATTTTGTGAAAGGAAGAGCAAGTTTGAGCAGAAGACCATGCATGGATATGTTACAAAGAAGAAAGCTCAGAGATGATAGTAACATTGATCACCAAAGCAGTCTCTCATAGAGCAACACTGAACTATTGAGCAATCTGCAGTTACTTTATCCAAATAACAAGTTCTGGTTTATATCTATTACTATTGGGGCATTAGGGTATGTAACACGCAGCTTAAATACCAATTCTGAGAGATCAGATTTCTCAAAGCCAGAAACGATAAAGCTGTTTCGAAGACTACAGATCCAATCTAACATTGGAGATATAAAAATCTCTAGAAATTTCCAGAACTTTATCATTTAAGTATATATGAATCTAAATGAATGAATATACATACGTTAAAAACAAAACATGCCAATCTATATGTATATAAGCATACATATATACATACATATAGACAGACAGACATAAATACATACAAACGTACATAAATACACACATACATACATGCACACACACACACACACATACATACACACACACACACATACATACATGCACACACACACACACACATATATATATATATATATATATATATATACATGTATATACATACATATATGAACACATGCATACATACAATATATACATGCATACATGCATATATGCACACATACATACAGAAATGCACGCATACATACATACATACATGAATACATACATGCCTACATACATACATGCATACATGTATACACATATGCACACATACATACATGCATACATGCATACATTCATGCATACATGCACACAAACATACATGCATATATGTTTACATACATACATAGATACATGCATACATACATAAATACGTACATATAAAAATACGCACATTATAAATAATACATACATAAATATATACATACATACATGTATGCATACATTAATACGTACAAGCAAAAATATATACATGCATACAAACATACACGCACACTTGCATACATGCATGCATACATATATACATAAACACATACATGCATACATACATGAATACGTACATATATAAATACGCACATACATACATAAATAAATAAATAAATACATACATAAATATATACATACATCAATGCATATGTATTTATGTATGTAGGTTTGTATGTATGTATGAGTGTATGTATTTATGTATGTATCTGTGTATGTATTTATGTATGTGTGTGTATGTATTTATTTATATATGTATGTATACATATATTTATATATTTATTAATGTACGTATGTTTGTATGTACGTACTTATGTATACATATATTTATGTATGCATGTATACATACATACATACATACATATATACATAAATAAATACATACATACTCACATTACACACATACAAACACGTACACATACATACATACACTCATACATACATGCATACATGCATACATATATGCATACACACATGCACACATACATACATACATGCATACATACATCAATACATATACAAATACGTACATACATGCATACATACATAAATACATATATAGAAATACGTACATAAATAAATACATACATAAATTTATACATACATGCATGTATGCATACATTCATGCATACAAGCATAAATACATACATGTATAAATACATACATAAATACATACATACACACATACAGAAATAAATGCATACATACATACATCAATACATAAATGCATACATACATACACACATACATAAATAGATGCATACATAAATACATACATGCACACATATATATATACGTACGTAATACATAAATACATACATATATAAATACATACATACACACATACATACATAAATATATACATACACACGTACATACATATATATACACATCCATACATGCATACGTACACACACAAACATACATAAGTACGTACACACATACTTACATATATAGATACACATCGACATACATACACACACATACATACATATATACATATACACATACATGCATGCACACATACATACATACTTACACACATATATAATACATGCACACTTACATTTATACACACATACATACACACACATACATACACACATACACACATACACGCACACTTACATATGTGTACACAGACATACATACATGCATAAATGCATACGTACATACATACCCACATAGATACATGCACACATACATACATGCACGCATACATACATGTATAAATACATACATGCATACATACATGCATACGTACATACATATATACTTACATACATATATACTTACATGAATACATACATGCGTACATACATAATACATTTATACATAAATACACACGCACATACATACATTAATACATACGTACATACATACATAATTATATTCGTACAAACATACATACATAAATAAATACCTATATACATAAATACATATAAACATAAATACATAAATACATACATAAATACATACATACAAACATACATAAATACATACATACGTAAATACATACATTAATGCATGCATACATATATAAATGTATACATACATGAATAAATACATACACATACACATACATACATACATAAATACATACATAAATATATATATACGTACATATATACATACATACATACACATACATAATAAATACATACACATACATAAATACAAACATAAATGCATGCACACATACAGCAATAAATGCATACCTACATACATCAATACATGCATACATAGATAAATGCGTACAGGTATAAATACATCTTATCTAATATAATAAAGCTGAAGTTGTGTGTCTGTGTGAAGCCTTTTTCAAAGTTTATAGGAGTCCACATTTTCCACTTTTCGTAAAACGTTTTACATCAAATGAATTTTCTCGATGTGAACTTTCCAGTGCAGTAATTAGATTTTTTAAATTCGGTTTACTTTGTGTGATTTAAGGGAGATATGGCTGTTGTTTCTATCAACTTTTATATTTCTTCCCTTCTACCTGGAACGCCGTTCTTATACATGCGCTCAACATAAAAATATAGAGAGTAAGAGTAAAAGAGAGAGAGAGAGAGAGAGAGAGAGAGAGAGAAAGAGAGAAAGAGAGAAAGTGATACATACATAGTCATAGATTAAACTTTCCTCTCAGTATTCTTTACCTATTTTCATAACATAGATACGTAAAAACACACACAACCACACATACGTGACCTGTGACAACAACATACACATTGCTCCCGTACTCCACCTCTTTCTCTCCCACTCTCTCAAACGCATACACGTGCAAGTAAACACAATCATTCACAAAAATATAACTCATGTTCGTCAATGTGGCATAACTACAGATTTTGAATATTTGAAAATTTTCGTTGAAAGTGTTTTGGGAGGTGGTGGTGGACAATTTTCGGAAATTCCACTTAAATTCCTCTTAACTTCCAGGAAAATGAATATTTTTTTCCTGAAAGTTTCTACAAATACACCTTGATGTATGTACATTTAAAGCATGTAGGAATTTTGAAGGAAACAACTGTAGTTTATTTTTGAGAAGTGTTCCCCACTCGGTGGTGTTTCGGAGCAAGTCGTCCATATTCGTTTCATTTTTCTCTATTATGTGCTTATGTGCATCCTTAGATTTCTAATGAAGTAATAGGCAGTGAAGAGAAGCCGTCATAAGAAAACTTTTAACTACCTCTATTCCTTTCTCTCTACCTCTTCCTCCCTCTCTCTCTCTCAAACGCATACACGTGCAAGTACACAATCATTCAGTAAAATATAACTCATGTTCGCCAATGTTTTGTAAATATACCACGATTTTCACTAGGGTGTTAGGGTTAGGGTTTTATGGTCAGGGTTAAGGTTTAGGGTTACGGTTAGGGTTAAGATTAGTGTTACGGTTACGGTTACGGTTTTAGGGTCAGGGTTAGGGTTTTAGGGTTAGGGTTAGTGTTAGGGTTAGTGTTAGGATTAGGTTTAGGATTAGGGTTCGGTAGTCTTTTATTCTTTTATTTGTTTCAGTCATTTGACTGCACCTATGTTCGAGTACATACAAACATACATACATACATACATACATACATACATACAAACAAAAAAAATGGAATTGTAGCCAACATATGTTACACTGAGTTTATGGTAAAGCTTACTGAAGAGCCCATATGAAATTGAATCAAGTCAACGCGACTGCTGTGCTGGAAACCCCCAATCAAAGCTCAACATTATTTCAAAGGTTCTACTTATAAATGAAGTACCCTTTGCTTCATACAGAGATGTGTTAGCTGCACAAAAGCGTACGAATACTCACTCCCGAGTTAGATTGAGGAAAAATTCATCGTGATGTTGAAATCTTTCTAAGAATTACAATGAAGGTCGATTTAATAAGTGTAAGTTTCTTGGAGGTTCCCTTAAACCTACCTAATAATTCGGGAAAACCATTTAGAAAACCGCGTGCTAAGTTCAGCTGTTTCAACTAGACCCTGTTGTTCCCTCACAAGAGAAATATTACTTCACTTGGAAACAGATAACACGAGTGACAGGAAAGGCATTCGGTCGTAGAAGACATGTGGTTAGGTGATGAAGTCCATCATCTCTCCGGCAGCGCCTGATGTCCAGTCGTGGCTGGGATGTGTCGTCCTGCGTACCTCCTAGCTAGATCGGCTGGACCGAGAGGGAGCTCCTAGGCTTGGGCAACCCAACGCCTCCACAGTTCTCTTGCCCAGGATTCAGTGACTCCACCCTCTCTACTTCTTCTTCCAAGTCCTGGTAACGGTGGCAGGTGCAGGATGGCGCTGGGAGCTGCTAGTCATGGACCTGCACTCGGTGGTTCTGCTGCCTACCGGGGCAAGGGCATAGTTCGGCAGCCACTCTGACGACGGAGCATTCCTCTTTAGGGATATCTTTTCTCCCCACACCCTAGAAAAGGTAACCTAAAGAAAACTTGCCTCATTTCATCCTGTCAGCACACCGCATCTGACTGGTCATCTACCACACGGTCGAAACATATATAAACATGCACACAAGCGTACACAGTATTTGTTTCCGAATTAGAATTTTTCCCACTTTCATTTTTTGATATTATCCATTTTATTTTTGTTAATATTGCAGCAATCACCGCGAGATCTCGATAAAAAGAGATGTGATAAAAGGATGTGATAAACTACGAATTAATAGGGCACGTGTGTGTGTGTGTGTGTGTGTGTGTGTGTGTGTGTGTGTGTGTGTGTGTGTGTGTGTGTGTTGATGCAACATATCAGTAAACACCACTCCGGTTCATTACTGTCTCAATAGGTGTTTTAAGATGTTAACTTCATAGATCACGATTTACCGAATCTACAGCAATAAAAATCTGTACGATGTGGAATTCGACTGTAAACAAATCAGTGAGAAGAATGCATCCTTAAATTGTCAAATAACATAACAAAAAATGTAATTAAGGTATTGAAGGTTGTGCAAATAAGAAAATGCATGAAGATTTGCTTCATGGCATATTTGCCAAGTGATTTTGATAAGAACAAAGTACGTTCTGCTTTTAATGAAAACTAATGTTAGGTCATTGGCAAATACACCTGTAGCTTGATTAACGAAATTAACGTTCCATATTATTATTTTTTTTCTTTTTGTTTCATTGTCAGAAATTTAGATAGAATTCTTTGATCAAAGCTGTATATATAACGTTATCAAACAACATGCACACACTTTAGTTTATGCAGCAAGTAAAAAAATACCAGGCAATAAAAAAATATATATGGTACTACATTTTGCAGTATCTTCATGGTCTGAAAACGCACGCACACACACACACACATAATTGATGAAGGAAACAGAAGGTGGATTTAGTACGAATCTTTATTCAACAGGACGATCGTTTCGACCCATCTTGCATCTGTCCCATAGGGGTAGGATATTGTGTATCGAGTTGTGTTGTATGAATCAGTGCACTGATTATAAACTCAACAATCTCTGCCGATTTCCTGACGTAGATCCAGTGAAAATTATGTCGTAACTGTGGATGACATCAGGTAGCTCAAACGGTGGATGTGCTTTAATCGACATACTAATAAAAATATACCTAAAGTCCAAGTAGTTATATATATATATATATATATATATATATATATATATATATATAATGCCATCGTTATTATTATCGTTTTAATGCTCACTATGCTTGCATGGGTCGGACGGAATTTGTTGAGGCATGTTTTCTACGACCGAATGCCCTTCCTGTCACTCCTGTTATCTGTTTCCAAGTGAAGCAATATTTCTCTTTTGGGTAGATTCGTTTTGACAGCATTTTGGAACCTAAAAATACTGATTGCATTACAGTGACTCATGTTTACAACTTTCACGCTTAACGTCTATGTTCCATGCTGACATGAGTTAGAGAGTTATTAATTTAGAAAGTTGGCATCTCAGCTACTAGCATTTGAGACCTGCGTAATCTCGACGGCATTTTTAAATTTCATTATTCTCTTTAACGTGGGCAACATCGGGTATTTCTGCTAGTTGTACACATATGTACAACACATAAACACACACATACATACATACATGCACACAACATACATACGTACATACATACGTACGTACATACATACATACATACATACATACATACATGCGTACATACATGCACACACTCCCACACACACACACACGCGCACGCACACACACGCACACAAAGTCACATACACACACACACACACGGTTGGGCAAGTGATCTGGCTTGATTTCATTACTTTCTGCCTCATATCCATTAGACCCTATTTTGAAGGATCAATTTAACC